>NC_135232.1:542073899-542210780 GCF_051348905.1 Ranitomeya variabilis | reverse complement strand
GGGGGCGGGATTATGAGTGGTGATGGGGTGGGGGGCGGGATTATGGGTGGTGATGGGGTGAGTGGGCGGTCTTTATGGGTGGTGAAGTAGTGGGGGCAGGATTATGGGTGGTGAAGGGGTGGGGGGGCGGGATTATGGGTGGTTATGGGGTGGGGGGGCGATATTATGGGTGGTGATGGCGTGGGGGGTCGTGATTATGGGTGGTAAAGGGGTGGGAGGCGGGATTATGGGTGGTGATGGGAAGGGGGGTGGGATTATTGGTGGTGAAGGGGTGGGGGGCGGTATTATGGGTGGTGATGGGGTGGGGAGGCGGGATTATGGGTGGTGGTGGGGGGCAGGATTATGGGTGGTGAAGGGGTGGGGTGGCGGGATTATGGGTGGTAATGGGGTGGGGGGTGGAATTATTGGTGGTGAAGGGGTGGGAGCGGGATTATGGGTGTTGATGGGGCGGGAGGGCGGGATTATATGTGGTAAAGGGGTGAGGGGCGGGATTATGGGTGGTGATGGGGTGGGGGCGGGATTAAGGGTGGTGATGGGGTGGGGGGCGGTAATATGGGTGGTGATGGCGTGAGCGGCATCATTATGGGTGGTGATGTTTTATGGGTGGTGATGGGGTGGGGGGCGGTATTATGGGTGGTGATGGACTGGGAGGGTGGGATTATGGGTAATGATGGGGTGGGGGGCAGGATTATGGGTGGTGATGGGGTGGGAGGGCGGGATTATGGGTGGTGATGGGGTGGGGCGAGGGATTATGAGTGGTGATGGGGTGGGGGGGAGGGATTATGGGTGGTGAAGGGGTGGGGGCGGGATTATAGGTGGTGAAGGGGTTGGAGGGCGGGATTATGGGTAATGATGGGGTGGGGGGGCGAGATTATGGGTAATGATGGGGTGGGGGGCGGGATTATGGGTGGTGATGGGGTGAAGGGGCGGGATTATGAGTGGTGATGGGGTGAGGGGGTGGGATTATGAGTGGTAATGGGGTGGGGGGGCGGGATTATGGGTGGTGATGGGGTGTGGGTGGTATTATTGGTGGGGATGGGGTGGGGGGCGGTATTATGGGTAGTGATGGGGTGGGGGGCGGGATTATGGGTGGTAATGGGTTGGGGGCAGTATTATGGGTGGTGATGGGGTGGGAGGCGGGATTATGGGGGGTGATGGGTTGGGGGGCGGGATTATTGGTGGTGAAGGGGTGGGGGCTGGATTATGGGTGTTGATGGGGCAAGAGGGTGGGATTATGTGTGGTAAAGGGGTGAGGGGCAGGATTATGGGTGGTGATGGGGTGGGGGGTGGGATTATGAGTGGTAATGGGGTGGGGGCTGGATTATGGGTGTTGATGGGGTAGGAGGGCGGGATTATGTGTGGTAAAGGGGTGGGGGCTGGATTATGGGTGTTGATGGGGCGGGAGGGCGGGATTATGGGTGGTGATGGGGTGGGCTGCAGGATTATGGGTGGTGATGTTTTATGGGTGGTGATGGGGTGGGGGGAAGGATTATGGGTGGTGATGGAGTGGGAGGGCGGGATTATGGGTGGTGATGGGGTGGGGGGCGGGATTATGGGTGGTGATGGGGTGGGAGGGTGGGATTATGGGTGGTGATGGGGTGGCGGGGGCGGGATTACGGGTGGTGATGGGGTGGGAAGGTGGTATTATGGGTGGTGATGGGGTGGGGGGTGGGATTATGGGTGGTGATGGGGTGGGGGGGCGGGATTATGGGTGGTGATGGGGTGGGAGGGCGGGATTATGGGTGGTGATGGGGTGGAAGGGCGGGATTATGGGTGGTGATGGGGTGGGAGGGCGGGATTATGGGTGGTGATGGGGTGGGAGGGCGGGATTATGGGTGGTGATGGGGTGGGAGGGCAGTGTTATGGGTGGTAATGGGGTGGGGGGTGGAATTATTGGTGGTGAAGGGGTGGGAGCGGGATTATGGGTGTTGATGGGGCGGGAGGGCGGGATTATATGTGGTAAAGGGGTGAGGGGCGGGATTATGGGTGGTGATGGGGTGGGGGCGGGATTAAGGGTGGTGATGGGGTGGGGGGCGGTAATATGGGTGGTGATGGCGTGAGCGGCATCATTATGGGTGGTGATGTTTTATGGGTGGTGATGGGGTGGGGGGCGGTATTATGGGTGGTGATGGGCTGGGAGGGTGGGATTATGGGTAATGATGGGGTGGGGGGCAGGATTATGGGTGGTGATGGGGTGGGAGGGCGGGATTATGGGTGGTGATGGGGTGGGGCGAGGGATTATGAGTGGTGATGGGGTGGGGGGGAGGGATTATGGGTGGTGAAGGGGTGGGGGCGGGATTATGGGTGGTGAAGGAGTGGGGGGGTGGGATTATGGGTGGTGATGGGGTGGGGGGCGGGATTATGGGTGGTGATGGGGTGGGGGGAGGAATTATTGGTGGTGAAGGGGTGGGGGGCGGGATTATGGGTGTTGATGGGATGGTGGTGGGATTATGGGTGGTGATGGGGTGGGGGAGCGGGATTATGGGTGGTGATGGGGTGGGGGGCGGGATTATGGGTGGTGATGGGGTGGGGGGCGGGATTATGGGTAGTGAAGAGGTGGGGGGCGGGATTATGGGTAATGAAGGGGTGGGGTGGTGGGATTATTCATGGTGAAGGGGTGGGGTGGCGGGAATATGGGTGGTGAAGGGGTGGGGTGGCGGGATTATTCGTGGTGAAGGGGTGGGGTGGCGGGATTATGGGTGGTTAAGGGGTGGAGGGCGGGATTATGGGTGGTGATGGGGTGGGGTGGTGGGATTATGAGTGGTGATGGGGTGGGGGGCGGGATTATGGGTGGTGATGGGGTGAGTGGGCGGTCTTTATGGGTGGTGAAGTAGTTTGGGCAGGATTATGGGTGGTGAAGGGGTGGGGGGGCGGGATTATGGGTGGTTATGGGGTGGGGGGGCGATATTATGGGTGGTGATGGCGTGGGGGGTCGTGATTATGGGTGGTAAAGGGGTGGGAGGCGGGATTATGGGTGGTGATGGGATGGGGGGGCGGGATTATGGGTGGTGGTGGGGGGAAGGATTATGGGTGGTGAAGGGGTGGGGTGGCGGGATTATGGGTGGTGAAGCGGTGGGGGGCGGGATTATGGGTGGTGATGGGGTGGGGTGGTGGGATCATGGGTGGTGATGGGGTGGGGGGCGGGATCATGGGTGGTGATGGGGTGGGGATCGGGATTATGGGTGGTGATGGGGTGGGGGGGCGGGATTATGAGTGGTGATGGGGTGGAGGGGCGGGATTATGAGTGGTGATGGGGTGTGGGCGGGATTATTGGTGGGATGGGGTGGGGGCGGGATTATGGGTGTTGATGGGGTGGGGGGCGGGGGATTATTGGTGGTAATGGGGTGGGAGGGCGGGATTATGGGTGGTAAAAAGGTGAGGGGCGGGATTATGGGTGGTGATGGGGTAAGGGGCGGGATTATGGGTGGTAATGGGGTGGGGGGCGGAATTATGGGTGGCGATGGGGTGGGAGGGCGGGATTATGGATGGTGATGGGGTGGGGGGCGGGATTATGCGTGATGATGTTTTATGGGTGGTGATGGGGTTGGGGGTGGGATTATGGGTGGTGATGGCGTTGGAGGGCGGGATTATGGATAATGATGTGGTGGGGGGGCGGGATTATGGGTAATGATGGGGTGTGGGGGCGGAATTATGGGTGGTGATGGGGTGGGTGGCAGGTTTATGGGTGGTGATGGGGTGGGGGACGGGATTATGGGTGGTGATGGGGTGGGAGGGCGCGATTATGGGTGGTAAAGGGGTGGGGGCGGGATTATGGGTGGTGATGGGGTGGGGGGGCTGGTTTATGGGTGGTGATGGGGTGGGGGCAGGATTATTGGTGGTAATGGGGTGGGAGGGCGCAATTATGGGTGGTAATGGGGTGGGGGCGGTATTATGGGTGGTGATGGGGTGGGGGGCGGGATTATTGGTGGTGAAGGGGTGGGGGCTGGATTATGGGTGTTGATGGTGTGGGGGGGCGGGATTATGGGTGGTGATGGGGTGGGGGGGCGGTATTATGGGTGGTAAAGTGGTGGGGGCGGGATGGGTGTTGATGGGGTGGGAGAGTGGGATTATGGGTGGTAAAGGGGTGGGGGGCAGGATTATGGGTGGTGATGGGGTGGGGGGAGGGATTATGGGTGGTGAAGGAGTGGTGGGGTGGGATTATGGGTGATGATAAGGTGGGGGGGCAGGATTATGGGTAGTGATAAGATGGGGGGCAGGATTATGGGTGGTGATGGGGTGGGGGGGCGGGATTATGGGTGGTGATAGGGTGGGGACGGGATTATGGGTGGTGAAGGGGTGGGGGGCGGGATTATGCGTGGTGATGGGGTGGGGGGGCGGGATTATGGGTGGTGAAGGGGTGGGGTGGCGGGATTATGGGTGGTGAAGGGGTGGGGGGCGGGATTATGGGTGGTGATGGGGTGGGGTGGTGGGATCATGGGTGGTGATGGGGTGGGGGGCGGGATTATGGGTGGTGATGGGGTGGGGGGCGGGATTATTGGTGGTAATGGAGTGGGAGGGCGGGATTATGGGTGGTAAAGGGGTGAGGGGCGGGATTATGGGTTGTGATGGGGTGGGGGGGCGGTATTATGGGTGGTAAAGTGGTGGGGGGGCGGTATTATGGGTGGTAAAGTGGTGGGGGCGGGATGGGTGTTGATGGGGTGGGAGAGTGGGATTATGGGTGGTAAAGGGGTGGGGGGCAGGATTATGGGTGGTGATGGGGTGGGGGGAGGGATTATGGGTGGTGAAGGAGTGGTGGGGTGGGATTATGGGTGATGATAAGGTGGGGGGGCAGGATTATGGGTAGTGATAAGATGGGGGGCAGGATTATGGGTGGTGATGGGGTGGGGGGGCGGGATTATGGGTGGTGATAGGGTGGGGACGGGATTATGGGTGGTGAAGGGGTGGGGGGCGGGATTATGCGTGGTGATGGGGTGGGGGGGCGGGATTATGGGTGGTGAAGGGGTGGGGTGGCGGGATTATGGGTGGTGAAGGGGTGGGGGGCGGGATTATGGGTGGTGATGGGGTGGGGTGGTGGGATCATGGGTGGTGATGGGGTGGGGGGCGGGATTATGGGTGGTGATGGGGTGGGGGGCGGGATTATTGGTGGTAATGGAGTGGGAGGGCGGGATTATGGGTGGTAAAGGGGTGAGGGGCGGGATTATGGGTTGTGATGGGGTAAGGGGCGGGATTATGGGTGGTAATGGGGTGGGGGGCGGGATTATGGGTGGTGATGAGGTGGGAGGCGGGATTATGCGTGATGATGTTTTATGGGTGGTGATGGGTGGGGGGTGGGATTATGGGTGGTGATGGGGTTGGAGGTCGGGATTATGGGTAATGATGGGGTGGGGGGCGGGATTATGGGTAATGATGGGGTGTGGGGGCGGGATTATGGGTGGTGATGGGGTGGGGGGCGGGATTATTGGTGGTAATGGGGTGGGAGGGCGGGATTATGGGTGGTAAAGGGGTGAGGGGCGGGATTATGGGTGGTGATGGGGTAAGGGGCGGGATTATGAATGGTGATGGGGTGGGGGGGCGGGATTATGAGTGGTGATGGGGTGGGGGGGCGGGATTATGGGTGGTGATGGGGTGTGGGCGGGATTATTGGTGGGGATGGGGTGGGGGGCGGGATTATGGGTGGTGATGGGGTGGGGGGCGGGATGATTGGTGGTAATGGGGTGGGAGGGCAGGATTATGTGTAGTAATGGGGTGGGGGGCGGGATTATGGGTGGCGATGGGGTGGGGGGGTGGGATTATGGGTGGTGATGGGGTGGGGGGCGGGATTATGCGTGACAATGTTTTATGGGTGGTGATGGGGTGAGGGGCGGGAATATGGGTGGTGATGGGGTTGGAGGGCGGGATTATGGGTAATGATGGGGTAGGGGGGCGGGATTATGGGTAATGATGGGGTGTGGGGGCGGGATTATGGGTAATGATGGGGTGTGGGGGCGGGATTATGGGTGGTGATGGGGTGTGTGGCGGGTTTATGGGTGTTGATGGGGTGGGGGGGCGGGATTATGGGTGGTGATGGGGTGGGAGGGCGGGATTATGGGTGGTAAAGGGGTGGGGGCGGGATTATGGGTGGTGATGGGGTGGGGGGCTGGATTATGGGTGGTGATGGGGTGGGGGCGGGATTATTGGTGGTAATGGGGTGGGAGGGCGGGATTATGGGTGGTAATGGGGTGGGGGCGGTATTATGGGTGATGATGGGGTGGGAGGCGGGATTATGGGGGGTGATGGGGTGGGGGGCGGGATTATTGGTGGTGAAGGGGTGGGGGCTGGATTATGGGTGTTGATGGGGCGGGAGGGCGGGATTATGTGTGGTAAAGGGGTGAGGGGCGGCATTATGGGTGGTGATGGGGTGGGGTGCGGGATTATGGGTGGTGATGGGGTCGGCGGTGGGATTATGGGTGGTGATGTTTCATGGGTGGTGATGGGGTGGGGGGCGGGATTATGGGTGGTGATGGAGTGGGAGGGCGGGATTATGGGTGGTGATGGGGTGGGGAGCGGGATTATGGGTGGTGATGGGGTAGGGGGCTGGATTATGGGTGGTGATGGGGTGGGGGGCGGGATTATGGGTGGTGATGGGGTAGGGGGCTGGATTATGGGTGGTGATGTGGTGGGGGGGCTGGATTATGGGTGGTGATGGGGTGGGGGCGGGATTATTGGTGGTATTGGGGTGGTAGGGCGGTATTATGGGTAGTAATGGGGTGGGGGGTGGTATTATGGGTGGTGATGGGGTGGGGGCGGGATTATGGGTGTTGATGGGGCGGGAGGGTGGGATTATGTGTGGAAAAGGGGTGAGGGGCGGGATTATGGGTGGTGATGGGGTGGGAGGGCGGGATTATGGGTGGTGATGGGGAGGGAGGGCGGGATTATGGGTGGTAAAGGGGTGGGGGCGGGATGGGTGTTGATGGGGTGGGAGAGTGGGATTATGGGTGGTAAAGGGGTGGGGGGCGGGATTATGGGTGGTGATGGGGTGGGGGGAGGGATTATGGGTGGTGAAGGAGTGATGGGGCGGGATTATGGGTAGTGATAAGGTGGGGGGGCAGGATTATGGGTGGTGATGGTGTGGTGATGATTTTTATGGGTGGTGATGGGTTGTGGGCGGTATTATTGGTGGGGATAGGGTGGGGGGCGGTATTATGAATGGTGATGGGGTGGGGGGCGGGATTATTGGTGGTAATGAGGTGGGAGGGCGGGATTATGGGTGGTAAAGGGGTGAGGGGCGGGATTATGGGTGGTGATGGGGTAAGGGGCGGGATTATGGGTGGTAATGGGGTGGGGGCGGGATTATGGGTGGTGATGGGGTGTGGGCGGGATTATTGGTGGGGATGGGGTGGGGGGCGGGATTATTGGTGGGGATGGGGTGGGGGGCGGGATTATGGGTGGTGATGGGGTGGGGGCAGGATTATTGGTGGTAATGGGGTGGGAGGGCGGGATTATGGGTGGTAAAGGGGTGAGGGTCGGGATTATGGGTGGTGATGTTTTATGGGTGGTGATGGGGTGGGGGGCGGGATTATGGGTGGTGATGGGGTGTGGGCGGGATTATTGGTGGGGATGGGGTGGGGGGCGGGATTATGGGTGGTGATGGGGTGGGGGCAGGATTATGGGTGGTGATGGGGTTGGAGGGCGGGATTATGGGTAATGATGGGGTGGGGGGGCGGGATTATGGGTAATGATGGGGTGTGGGGGCAGGATTATGGGTGGTGATGGGGTGGGGGGCGGGATTATGGGTGGTGATGGGGTGAAGGGGCGGGATTATGAGTGGTGATGGGGTGGGGGGGTGGGATTATGAGTGGTGATGGGGTGGGGGGGCGGGATTATGTGTGGTAAAGTGGTGGGGGCTGGATTATGGGTGGTGATGGGGTGGGAGGGCGGGATTATGGGTGGTGATGGGGTGGGGCGAGGGATTATGAGTGGTGATGGGGTGAGGGGGAGGGATTATGGGTGGTGAAGGGGTGGGGGCGGGATTATGGGTGGTGAAGGAGTGGGGGGGTGGGATTATGGGTGGTGATGGGGTGGGGGGCGGGATTATGGGTGGTGATGGGGTGGGGGCGGAATTATTGGTGATGAAGGGGTGGGGGGCGGGATTATGGGTGTTGATGGGATGGTGGTGGGATTATGGGTGGTGATGGGGTGGGGGAGCGGGATTATGGGTGGTGATGGGGTGGGGGGCGGGATTATGGGTGGTGATGGGGTGGGGGGCGGGATTATGGGTAGTGAAGAGGTGGGGGGCGGGATTATGGGTAATGAAGGGGTGGGGTGGCGGGATTATTCATGGTGAAGGGGTGGGGTGGCGGGAATATGGGTGGTGAAGGGATGGGGTGGCGGGATTATTCGTGGTGAAGGGGTGGGGTGGCGGGATTATGGGTGGTTAAGGGGTGGAGGGCGGGATTATGGGTGGTGATGGGGTGGGGTGGTGGGATTATGAGTGGTGATGGGGTGGGGGGCGGGATTATGGGTGGTGATGGGGTGAGTGGGCAGTCTTTATGGGTGGTGAAGTAGTGGGGGCAGGATTATGGGTGGTGAAGGGGTGGGGGGGCGGGATTATGGGTGGTTATGGGGTGGGGGGGCGATATTATGGGTGGTGATGGCGTGGGGGGTCGTGATTATGGGTGGTAAAGGGGTGGGAGGCGGGATTATGGGTGGTGATGGGAAGGGGGGTGGGATTATTGGTGGTGAAGGGGTGGGGGGGCGGGATTATGGGTGGTGATGGGGTGGGGGGGCGGGACGGGATTATGGGTGGTGGTGGGGGGCAGGATTATGGGTGGTGAAGGGGTGGGGTGGCGGGATTATGGGTGGTGAAGCGGTGGGGGGCGGGATTATGGGTGGTGATGGGGTGGGGTGGTGGGATCATGGGTGGTGATGGGGAGGGGGGCGGGATCATGGGTGGTGATGGGGTGGGGATCGGGATTATGGGTGGTGATGGGGTGGGGGGGCGGGATTATGAGTGGTGATGGGGTGGAGGGGCGGGATTATGGGTGGTGATGGGGTGTGGGCGGGATTATTGGTGGGATGGGGTGGGGGCGGGATTATGGGTGTTGATGGGGTGGGGGGCGGGGGATTATTGGTGTAAAAAGGTGAGGGGCGGGATTATGGGTGGTGATGGGGTAAGGGGCGGGATTATGGGTGGTAATGGGGTGGGGGGCGAAATTATGGGTGGCGATGGGATGGGAGGGCGGGATTATGGATGGTGATGGGGTGGGGGGTGGGATTATGCGTGATAATGTTTTATGGGTGGTGATGGGGTGGGGGGTGGGATTATGGGTGGAGATGGGGTTGGAGGGCGGGATTATGGATAATGATGGGGTGGGGGGGCGGGATTATGGGTAATGATGGGGTGTGGGGGCGGGATTATGGGTGGTGATGGGGTGGGTGGCAGGTTTATGGGTGGTGATGGGGTGGGGGACGGGATTATGGGTGGTGATGGGGTGGGAGGGCATTATTATGGGTGGTGATGGGGTGGGGGGGCTGGTTTATGGGTGGTGATGGGGTGGGGGCAGGATTATTGGTGGTAATGGGGTGGGAGGGCGCGATTATGGGTGGTAATGGGGTGGGGGCGGTATTATGGGTGGTGATAAAGGGGGCGGGATTATTGGTGGTGAAGGGGTGGGTGCTGGATTATGGGTGTTGATGGGGTGGGGGGGCGGGATTATGGGTGGTGATGGGGTGGGGGGGCGGGATTATGGGTGGTAAAGTGGTGGGGGCGGGATGGGTGTTGATGGGGTGGGAGAGTGGGATTATGGGTGGTAAAGGGGTGGGGGGCAGGATTATGGGTGGTGATGGGGTGGGGGAGGGATTATGGGTGGTGAAGGAGTGGTGGGGTGGGATTATGGGTGATGATAAGGTGGGGGGGCAGGATTATGGGTAGTGATAAGCTGGGGGGCAGGATTATGGGTGGTGATGGGGTGGGGGGGCGGGATTATGGGTGGTGATAGGGTGGGGACGGGATTATGGGTGGTGAAGGGGTGGGGGGCGGGATTATGCGTGGTGATGGGGTGGGGGGGCGGGGTTATGGGTGGTGAAGGGGTGGGGGGGCGGGATTATGGGTGGTGAAGGGGTGGGGGGCGGGATTATGGGTGGTGATGGGGTGGGGTGGTGGGATCATGGGTGGTGATGGGGTGGGGGGCGGGATTATGGGTGGTGATGGGGTGGGGGGCGGGATTATTGGTGGTAATGGAGTGGGAGGGCGGGATTATGGGTGGTAAAGGGGTGAGGGGCAGGATTATGGGTTGTGATGGGGTAAGGGGTGGGATTATGGGTGGTAATGGGGTGGGGGGCGGGATTATGGGTAGTGATGAGGTGGGAGGCGGGATTATGCGTGATGATGTTTTATGGGTGGTGATGGGTGGGGGGCGGGATTATGGGTGGTGATGGGGTTGGAGGGCGGGATTATGGGTAATGATGGGGTGGGGGGCGGGATTATGGGTAATGATGGGGTGTGGGGGTGGGATTATGGGTGGTGATGGGGTGGGGGGCGGGATTATTGGTGGTAATGGGGTGGGAGGGCGGGATTATGGGTGGTAAAGGGGTGAGGGGCGGGATTATGGGTGGTGATGGGGTAAAGGGCGGGATTATGAGTAATGATGGGGTGGGGGGCGGGATTATGAGTGGTGATGGGGTGGGGGGGCGGGATTATGGGTGGTGATGGGGTGTGGGCGGGATTATTGGTGGGGATGGGGTGGGGGGCGGGATTATGCGTGGTGATGGGGTGGGGGGCGGGATGATTGGTGGTAATGGGGTGGGAGGGCAGGATTATGTGTAGTAATGGGGTGGGGGGCGGGATTATGGGTGGCGATGGGGTGGGGGGGTGGGATTATGGGTGGTGATGGGGTGGGGGGCGGGATTTTTGCGTGACGATGTTTTATTGGTGGTGATGGGGTGGGGGGCGGGAATATGGGTGGTGATGGGGTTGGAGGGCGGGATTATGGGTAATGATGGGGTAGGGGGGGCGGGATTATGGGTAATGATGGGGTGTGGGGGCGGGATTATGGGTAATGATGGGGTGTGGGGGCGGGATTATGGGTGGTGATGGGGTGTGTGGCGGGTTTATGGGTGTTGATGGGGTGGGGGGGCGGGATTATGGGTGGTGATGGGGTGGAAGGGCGGGATTATGGGTGGTAAAGGGGTGGGAGGGCGGGATTATGGGTGGTAATGGGGCGGGAGGGCGGGATTATGTGTTGTAAAGGGGTGAGGGGCGGGATTATGGGTGGTGATGGGATGGGGGGCGGGATTATGGGTGGTGATGGGGTCGGCGGTGGGATTATGGGTGGTGATGTTTCATGGGTGGTGATGGGGTGGGGGGCGGGATTATGGGTGGTGATGGAGTGGGAGGGCGGGATTATGGGTGGTGATGGGGTGGGGAGCGGGCTTATGGGTGGTGATGGGGTAGGGGGCTGGATTATGGGTGGTGATGGGGTGGGGGGCGGGATTATGGGTGGTGATGGGGTGGGGGGCTGGATTATGGGTGGTGATGGGGTGGGGGCGGGATTATTGGTGGTAATGGGGTGGGAGGGCGGGATTATGGGTGGTAATGGGGTGGGGGCGGTATTATGGGTGATGATGGGGTGGGAGGCGGGATTATTTGTTGTAAAGGGGTGAGGGGCGGGATTATGGGTGGTGATGGGATGGGGGGCGGGATTATGGGTGGTGATGGGGTCGGCGGTGGGATTATGGGTGGTGATGTTTCATGGGTGGTGATGGGGTGGGGGGCGGGATTATGGGTGGTGATGGAGTGGGAGGGCGGGATTATGGGTGGTGATGGGGTGGGGAGCGGGCTTATGGGTGGTGATGGGGTAGGGGGCTGGATTATGGGTGGTGATGGGGTGGGGGGCGGGATTATGGGTGGTGATGGGGTAGGGGGCTGGATTATGGGTGGTGATGGGGTGGGGGGGCTGGATTATGGGTGGTGATGGGGTGGGGGGCGGGATTATTGGTGGTAATGGGGTGGTAGGGCGGTATTATGGGTAGTAATGGGGTGGGGGGTGGTATTATGGGTGGTGATGGGTTGGGGGCGGGATTATGGGTGTTGATGGGGCGGGAGGGTGGGATTATGTGTGGTAAAGGGGTGAGGGGTGGGATTATGGGTGGTGATGGGGTGGGAGGGTGGGATTATGGGTGGTGATGGGGAGGGAGGGCGGGATTATGGGTGGTAAAGGGGTGGGGGCGGGATGGGTGTTGATGGGGTGGGAGAGTGGGATTATGGGTGGTAAAGGGGTGGGGGGCGGGATTATGGGTGGTGATGGGGTGGGGGGAGGGATTATGGGTGGTGAAGGAGTGATGGGGCGGGATTATGGGTGGTGATAAAGTAAGGGGGCAGGATTATGGGTAGTGATAAGGTGGGGGGGCAGGATTATGGGTGGTGATGGGGTGGTGATGATTATTATGGGTGGTGATGGGTTGTGGGCGGTATTATTGGTGGGGATAGGGTGGGGGGCGGTATTATGAATGGTGATGGGGTGGGGGGCGGGATTATTGGTGGTAATGGGGTGGGAGGGCGGGATTATGGGTGGTAAAGGGGTGAGGGGCGGGATTATGGGTTGTGATGGGGTAAGGGGTGGGATTATGGGTGGTAATGGGGTGGGGGGCGGGATTATGGGTAGTGATGAGGTGGGAGGCGGGATTATGCGTGATGATGTTTTATGGGTGGTGATGGGTGGGGGGCGGGATTATGGGTGGTGATGGGGTTGGAGGGCGGGATTATGGGTAATGATGGGGTGGGGGGCGGGATTATGGGTAATGATGGGGTGTGGGGGCGGGATTATGGGTGGTGATGGGGTGGGGGGCGGGATTATTGGTGGTAATGGGGTGGGAGGGCGGGATTATGGGTGGTAAAGGGGTGAGGGGCGGGATTATGGGTGGTGATGGGGTAAGGGGCGGGATTATGAGTAATGATGGGGTGGGGGGAGCAGGTTTCTTTTTTGTTGCCAAGAAGGATGGTTCCTTGAGACCCTGTATTGATTATCGCCTCTTAGTAACATAGTTAGTAAGGCCGAAAAAAGACATTTGTCCATCCAGTTCAGCCTATATTCCATCATAATAAATCCCCAGATCTATATCCTTCTACAGAACCTAATAATTGTATGATACAATATTGTTCTGCTCCAGGAAGACATCCAGGCCTCTCTTGAACCCCTCGACTGAGTTCGCCATCACCACCTCCTCAGGCAAGCAATTCCAGATTCTCACTGCCCTAACAGTAAAGAATCCTCTTCTATGTTGGTGGAAAAACCTTCTCTCCTCCAGACGCAAAGAATGCCCCCTTGTGCCCGTCACCTTCCTTGGTATAAACAGATCCTCAGCGAGATATTTGTATTGTCCCCTTATATACTTATACATGGTTATTAGATCGCCCCTCAGTCGTCTTTTTTCTAGACTAAATAATCCTAATTTCGCTAATCTATCTGGGTATTGTAGTTCTCCCATCCCCTTTATTAACTTTGTTACCCTCCTTTGTACTCTCTCTAGTTCCATTATATCCTTCCTGAGCACCGGTGCCCAATAATAATTGAATAAGATCAGAATTGAATAAGATCACGGTCAAATTCCAATACCCTTTGCCTTTGCTCTCTGATTTGTTTGCCAGGATTAAGGGTGCTAGTTGGTTTACTAAGATTGACCTTCGAGGGGCATATAATCTTGTTCGTATTAAGCAGGGCGACGAATGGAAAACTGCGTTCAATACGCCCGAGGGCCATTTTGAATATCTTGTGATGCCATTCGGACTCTCTAATGCTCCATCTGTGTTTCAGTCCTTCATGCATGATATATTTCGGAATTATCTTGATAAATTCATGATTGTATATTTGGATGATATTTTGATTTTTTCGGATGATTGGCAGTCTCATGTGAAACAAGTCAGGATGGTATTTCAGATCCTTCGTGATAATGCCTTGTTTGTGAAGGGGTCTAAGTGCCTCTTTGGAGTACAGAAGGTTTCTTCTTTGGGCTTCATTTTTTCTCCCTCATCTATAGAAATGGATCCGGTTAAGGTTCAGGCCATTCATGATTGGATCCAGCCCACTCTGTGAAGAGCCTTCGAAATTTTTGGGCTTTACTAATTTTTATCGCTGTTTCATTGCCAACTTCTCCAGTGTGGTTAAACCCCTGACCGATTTGACGAAGAAAGGCGCTGATGTGACGAATTGGTCCTCTGCGTCCGTTTCTGCCTTTCAGGAGCTTAAACGCCGATTTACTTCTGCCCCTGTGTTGCGTCAGCCGGATGTTTCTCTTCCTTTTCAGGTTGAGGTTGACGCTTCTGAGATTGGGGCAGGGACCGTTTGGTCTCAGAGGAATTCTGATGGTTCCTTGATGAAACCGTGTGCCTTCTTCTCTCGAAAATTTTCGCCTGCGGAATGCAATTATGATGTCGGTAATCATGAGTTGTTGGCTATGAAGTGGGCATTTGAGGAGTGGCGACATTGGCTTGAGGGGGCTAAACATCGTATTGTGGTCTTGACCGATCATAAGAATTTGATTTACCTCGAGTCTAACCAGACTTTGGAAACTTATTTGAGATGCTTTGTGTCTGCCGATCAGGATGATTGGGTGGCTTTCTTGCCATTGGCCGAGTTTGCCCTTAATAATCGGGCTAGTTCTGCTACCTTGGTTTCACCTTTTTTTTGTAATTCTGGGTTTCATCCTCGTTTTTCTTCGGGGCAGGTTGAGCCTCCTGATTGTCCTGGGGTGGACTCTGTGGTTGACAGGTTGCAGCAAATTTGGGCTCATGTTGTGTGCAATTTGGTCTTGTCTCAGGAGGAGGCTCAGCGTTTTGCTAACCGTCGGCAGCGTGTGGGTTCCCGGCTTCGGGTTGGGGATTTGGTCTGGTTGTCTTCCCGTCATGTTCCTATGAAGGTTTCTTCCCCTAAGTTCAAGCCTTGGTTTATTGGTCCTTATAGGATTTCTGAGATTATCAATCCAGTGTCTTTTCGTTTGGCCCTTCCAGCTTCTTATTCCATCCACAATGTTTTTCATAGATCTTTGTTGCGGAAATATGTGGTACCCGTCATTCCCTCTGTTGATCCTCCTGCCCCGATGTTGATTGATGGGGAGTTGGAGTATGTTGTTGAGAAGATCTTGGATTCTCGGTTTTCAAGGCGGAGGCTTCAGTATCTTGTCAAGTGGAAGGGTTATGGCCAGGAGGATAATTCTTGGGTTGTTGCCTCTGATGTTCATGCTGACAATTTGGTTCGTGCCTTCCATTTACATAGTTACATAGTTATTAAGGTTGAAGGAAGACTGTAAGTCCATCTAGTTCAACCCATAGCCTAACCTAACATGCCCTAACATGTTGATCCAGAGGAAGGCAAAAAAAACCCATGTGGCAAAGAGTAACTCCACCATGGGGAAAAAAATTCCTTCCCGACTCCACATACGGCAATCAGACTAGTTCCCTGGATCAACGTCTTATCAAGGAATCTAGTGTATATACCCTGTAACATTATACTTTTCCAGAAAGGTATCCAGTCCCCTCTTAAATTTAATTAATGAATCACTCATTACAACATCATACGGCAGAGAGTTCCATAGTCTCACTGCTCTTACAGTAAAGAATCCGCGTCTGTTATTATGCTTAAACCTTCTTTCCTCCAGACGTAGAGGATGCCCCCTTGTCCCTGTCTCAGGTCTATGATTAAAAAGATCATCAGAAAGGTCTTTGTACTGTCCCCTCATATATTTATACATTAAAATAAGATCACCCCTTAGTCTTCGTTTTTCCAAACTAAATAGCCCCAAGTGTAATAACCTATCTTGGTATTGCAGACCCCCCAGTCCTCTAATAACCTTGGTCGCTCTTCTCTGCACCCGCTCCAGTTCAGCTATGTCTTTCTTATACACCGGAGACCAGAACTGTGCACAGTATTCTAAGTGTGGTCGAACTAGTGACTTGTATAGAGGTAAAAATTATGTTCTCCTCATGAGCATCTATGCCTCTTTTAACCCCTTCATGACCGTGGGATTTTTCGTTTTTCCGTTTTCGTTTTTCACTCCCCTCCTTCCCAGAGCCATAACTTTTTTATTTTTCCGTCAATTTGGCCATGTGAGGGCTTATTTTTTGCGGGACGAGTTGTACTTTTGAATGACACCATTGGTTTTACCATGGCATGTACTAGAAAACGGGAAAAAAATTCCAAGTGCGGTGAAATTGCAAAAAAAGTGCAATCCCACACTTGTTTTTTGTTTGTTTTTTTTGCTAGGTTGACTAAATGCTAAAACTGACCTGCCATTATGATTCTCCAGGTCATTACGAGTTCATAGACACCTAACATGACTAGGTTATTTTTCACCTAAGTGGTGAAAAAAAATTCCAAACTTTGCAAAAAAAAAATAAATAAAATTGTGCCATTTTCCGATACTCGTAGCGTCTCCATTTTTCATGATCTGGGGTCTGTTGAGGGCTTATTTTTTGCGTGCCGAGACGGCGTTTTTAACTATACCAATTTGGTGCAGATGTGTTCTTTTGATCGCCCGTTATTGCATTTTAATGCAAATCGCGGCGACCAAAAAAACGTAATTCTGGCGTTTCGATTTTTTTTCTCATTACGCCATTTTGCGATCAGGTTAATGCTTTTCTTTTATTGATAGATCGGGCGATTCTGAACGCGGCGATACCAAATATGTGTAGGTTTGATTATTTTTTTATTGATTTATTTTGATTGGGGCGAAAGGGGGGTGATTTAAACTTTTATTTTTTTTATTTTTTTTTCACATTTTTTTTTAACTTTTTTTTTTAACTTTTACCATGCTTCTATAGCCTCCATGGGAGGCTAGAAGCAGGCACAGCCCGATCGGCTCTGCTACATAACAGCAATCATCAGATTGCTGTTATGTAGCTAAAATGCAGGTGTGCTGTGAGCGCCGACCACAGGGTGGCGCTCACAGTCACCGGCGATCAGTAACCATAGAGGTCTCAAGGACCTCTATGGTTACAATATACAAGCATCGCCGACCTCCGATCATGTGACGGGGGTCGGCGATGCGCTCATTTCCGGCCGCCCGGCCGGATGCGGTAGTTAAATGCCGCTGTCTGCGTTTGACAGCGGCATTTAACTAGTTAATAGCGGCGGGTGATCGCGATTTCACCCGCCGCTATTGCGCGCACATGTCAGCTGTAAAAAACAGCTGACATGTCGCGACTTTGATGTGCGCTCACCGCCGGAGCGCACATCAAAGCAGGGGACCCAACATCGGATGGTATAGTACGTCCGATGTTGGGAAGGGGTTAATACATGCCATTATTTTATTTGCCTTTGTAGCAGCTGCCTGACACTGGCCACTGAATATGAGTTTGTCATCCACCCATATACCCAGGTCTTTTTCATTGACGGTTTTGCCCAGAGTTTTAGAATTAAGCACATAGTTATACATCTTATTACTTCTACCCAAGTGCATGACCTTACATTTATCCCCATTAAAGCTCATTTGCCATTTATCAGCCCAAGCTTCTAGTTTACATAAATCATCCTGTAATATAAAATTGTCCTCCCCTGTATTGATTACCCTGCAGAGTTTAGTGTCATCTGCAAATATTGAAATTCTACTCTGAATGCCCCCTACAAGGCCATTAATAAATATGTTAAAAAGAAGAGGGCCCAATACTGACCCCTGTGGTACCCCACTGCTAACCGCAACCCAGTCCGAGTGTGCTCCATTAATAACCACCCTTTGTTTCCTATCCCTGAGCCAGCTCTCAACCCACTTACACATATTTTCCCCTATCCCCATTACTCTCATTTTATGTAACAACCTTTTGTGTGGCACCGTATCAAAAGCTTTGGAAAAGTCCATATACACTACGTCCACTGGGTTCCCTTGGTCCAGTCCAGAACTTACCTCTTCATAGAAGCTGATCAAATTAGTCTGACATGAACGGTCCCTAGTAAACCCGTGCTGATACTGGGTCATAAGGTTATTCCTCTTCAGATACTCCAGTATAGTATCCCTTAGAATGCCCTCCAGGATTTTACCCACAGTAGAGGTAAAGCTTACTGGCCTATAATTACCGAGTTCAGTTTTTGCCCCTTTTTTTAATATTGGCACCACATTTGCTATACGCCAGTCCTGTGGTACAGACCCTGTTATTATGGAGTCTTTAAAGATTAAAAATAATGGTCTATCAATGACTGTACTTAGTTCCTGCAGTACTCGGGGTGTATCCGATCCGGGCCCGGAGATTTGTCAATTTTAGTTATTTTTAGACGCCGCTGTACTTCCTGCTGGGTTAAGCAGGTGACATTTAATGGGGAATTTTTATCACTAGTCATTTTGTCTGCCATGGGATTTTCTTTTGTAAATACTGATGAAAAAAAAGTCATTTAGCATATTGGCTTTTTCCTCATCCTCATCCACCATTTCCCCCAGATTATTTTTAAGGGGGCCAACACTGTCATTTTTTAGTTTCTTACTATTTATATAGTTAAAGAATATTTTGGGATTATTTTTACTCTCTCTGGCAATGAGTCTCTCTGTCTCAATCTTTGCTGCCTTGATTTGCTTTTTACAGAATTTATTTAATTTTCTGTACTTATTTAATGCCTCCTCACTACCTACTTCCTTTAATTCTCTAAATGCTTTCTTTTTGTCCCTTATTGCGCCCCTTACAGCTCTATTTAGCCATATTGGTTTCCTCCTATTTCTAGTATGTTTATTCCCATACGGTATATACTGTGCACAGGTCCTATCCAGGATGCTAATAAACGTCTCCCATTTTCTTTGTGTATTTTTGTGTCTCAGGATATCGTCCCAGTTAATTGCACCAAGATCCTCTCTCATCCGTTGGAAATTTGCCCTCCTGAAGTTTAGTGTCCTTGTCACCCCCCTACTACCCATGTTATTAAAGGTTACATGAAAACTTATTATTTTGTGATCACTATTCCCCAAGTGACCCCCAACCCTTATATTTGATATGCGGTCTGGCCTGTTGGTTAATATTAGGTCTAGCAGTGCCCCCCTCCTTGTTGGCTCGTCCTGATCGGCCTGGGGGCTCTCGTGAGGGTTCGGTGACCCCTCCTCAAGGGGGGGTACTGTTGTGAATTCTGTTCTTGGGCTCCCTCCAGTGGTTATAAGTGGTAGCGCTGCTGTCTGTCCTTCACAGCAGTTATCACGTGTGTCCACTCTGGACTGGGCTATTTAGTCTGGCCTCACCCTTTAGTCAGTGCCAGTTGTCCATTGTATTCTGGAGGATTCACATCCCTTCATGGTTTCTCCTGCTTCCTGGTCTTTTCACCAAGATAAGTTCTGTGGGCCTCATTGTTCAGTGCATTTCATGTTGTTTCTTGTCCAGCTTCTTCTGTGTAAGGATTTATGCAGTCAAGCTGGAATCTCTGGAGAGGCAGATATACCCTCCATATCTTTAGTTAGATGTGGAGGGTTTTTTTTGGATTTTCTGTGGTTGATATTTCCTAGTATTTTAATACTGACCGCATAGTTCTCTGTCCTATCTTTCCTATTTAGCTAGATTGGCCTCCTTTGCTAAATCCTGTTTTCAGCCTGTGTATGTTTTTTCCTCTCCTCTCACAGTCAATATTTGTGGGGGGGCTGCCTGTTGTGAATTCCGTTCTCGGGCTCCCTCCTGTGGTCATGAGTGGTACTTTGTGAGTTCTGTTCATGGGCTCCCTCTGGTGGCTTTGAGTGTTACGGCTGGTCTGTAGCTGGACTCCAGCTGCCTCGTTTCCTGCTAGGCTTGCTGCTATTTAACTCCATCTGGACCTTTACTTGTTGCCTGCTGTCGTTGTATTCAGTACTGGTTCAGATCTCTCTGGGACTTCCCTGTGACCTGTCTCCTCTTGGAGAAGCTAAGTTCATGCTTGTTCATTTTTGCTCATTGCTTTTTTGAAAATGTTTCTCAGTATATGATGAGTTCAGTCCAGCTTGCTAATATGCTATTTTCTTGCTAGCTGGAAGTTCTGGGGTGCAGAGTTGCGCCCCTCACATTGTGAGTCGGTGTGGGAGTTTTTTGTATTCTCTGCGTGGATATTTTGTAGCATTTTATACTGACCGCACAGACTCCTTGCTATCTTCTGACTATTTAGTTACTAGCGGGCCTCATTTGCTAAAACCTGTTTTCATCTCTATGTTTGTGTTTTCCCCTTAACTCACCGTTATTATTTGTGGGGGGCTGCTTACACTTTGGGGTAATTTTCTCTGAGGCAAGTGAGGCTTTGTTTCTCTTTAGGGATAGTTAGGTTCTCAGGCTGTGAAGAGGCGTCTAGGCAGAGTCAGGAACGCTCCACGGCTGCCTATAGTGTGTGTTGATAGGATCAGGATTGCGGTCAGTAAAGTTCCCACATTCCCAGAGTTTGTCCTTTATTTCTGGTTACTTATCAGTTCAGTTTATGTGTCCCTAACCACCAGGATCATAACAGTACAGCAGGCCAGTAAAGTGTTAATGCATCGCAAAAGAGGGATAAGAGAAGCTCTGAGGTTTTTTTTTTTCCTCTGCAGTGTGTTTAGCCTCTCTCCTCCCCTTAATCTCTGGGTGGTTCAGGACTCAGCTGCAGATATGGACATTCAAGGTCGGACCTCTTGTGTGGATCAGCTCGCTACGAGGATACAAAGCATTTAGGATTATGTGGTTCGCAGTCCTATGTCAGAGCCTAAAATACCAATTCCTGAGCTGTTCTCTGGAGATAGATCTAGGTTTTTGAATTTCAAAAATAATTGCAAATTGTTTCTTTCTCTGAGACCTCATTCCTCTGGTGACCCTGCTCAGCAAGTTAAAATTATTATTTCTTTGTTACGTGGTGACCCTCAAGATTGGGCATTCTCCCTGGCGCCAGGAGATCCTGCATTGCTAAATGTGGATGCGTTTTTTCTGGCGCTTGGATTGCTTTATGAGGAACCTAATCTAGTAGACCAGGCAGAAAAGATTTTGCTGGCTCTCTCTCAGGGTCAGGATGAAGCAGAGGTTTACTGTCAGAAGTTTAGGAAGTGGTCTGTGCTCACTCAATGGAATGAGTGTGCCCTGGCAGCGATTTTCAGAAAGGGTCTTTCTGAAGCCCTTAAGGATGTTATGGTGGGGTTCCCCACGCCTGCAGGTCTGAATGAGTCAATGTCTTTGGCCATTCAGATTGATCGGCGTTTGCGGGAGCGCAAACCTGTGCACCATCTGGCAGTGTTTTCTGAACAGAAGCCTGAGTCTATGCAATGTGACAGGATTCTGACCAGAATTGAACGGCAAAATCACAGACGTCAGAATGGGTTGTGCTTTTACTGTGTTGACTCCACTCATGTTATCTCTGATTGTTCTAAGCGCACAAAGAGGTTCGCTAACTCTGTCACCATTGGTACTGTACAGCCTAAATTTATTTTGTCTGTTACTTTGATTTGCTCTCTGTCATCCTACTCTGTTATGGCTTTTGTGGATTCAGGCGCTGCCCTGAATTTGATGGATTTGTCATTTGCCAGGCGCTGTGGTTTTATCTTGGAGCCATTGCAATTCCCTATTCCACTAAAGGGAATTGATGCTACGCCATTGGCCAAGAATAAGCCTCAGTACTGGACTCAAGTGACTATGTGCATGACTCCTGCACATCAGGAGGTTATTCGCTTTCTGGTGTTACATAATTTGCATGATGTTGTCGTGTTGGGTCTGCCATGGCTGCAGGTTCATAATCCAGTCCTGGATTGGAAAGCAATGTCTGTGTCAAGTTGGGGTTGTCAAGGGGTACATGGCGATGTTCCCTTGGTGTCAATTGCCTCTTCTAATCCTTCTGAAGTCCCTGAATTTTTGTCGGATTACCAGGATGTATTTGATGAGCCAAAATCCAGTGCCCTACCTCCTCATAGGGATTGTGATTGTGCTATAAATTTGATTCCTGGTAGTAAGTTCCCTAAGGGTCGACTTTTTAATTTATCTGTACCAGAACATACCGCTATGCGGAGCTATATAAAGGAGTCTTTGGAGAAAGGGCATATTCGTCCGTCCTCGTCACCTTTGGGTGCAGGGTTCTTTTTTGTGGCCAAGAAGGATGGTTCTCTGAGACCCTGTATAGATTATCGCCTTCTAAATAAAATCACGGTCAAATTTCAGTACCCTTTGCCTCTGTTGTCCGATCTGTTTGCTCGGATTAGGGGGGCTAGTTGGTTCACCAAGATAGATCTTCGAGGAGCTTATAATCTTGTGCGTATAAAGCAGGGCGATGAATGGAAAACAGCATTTAATACGCCCGAAGGTCATTTTGAGTACTTGGTGATGCCTTTTGGGCTTTCTAATGCCCCTTCCATGTTTCAGTCCTTCATGCACAACATCTTCTGAGAGTATCTGGATAGATTTATGATTGTGTACCTGGATGATATTTTGGTCTTTTCTGATGATTGGGAGTCTCATGTGAAGTAGGTCAGGATGGTGTTTCAGGTCCTGCGTGCCAATGCCTTGTTTGTGAAGGGCTCTAAATGTCTCTTTGGAGTCCAGAAGGTTTCCTTTTTGGGCTTTATTTTTTCCCCTTCTACTATCGAGATGGATCCAGTTAAAGTCCAGGCCATCTATGACTGGACTCAACCTACATCAGTGAAGAGTCTTCAAAAGTTCTTGGGCTTTGCTAATTTTTACCGTCGCTTCATCACTAATTTTTCTAGTGTGGTTAAACCTTTGACGGATTTGACTAGAAAGGGTGCTGATGTGACAAATTGGTCTTCTGCGGCCGTTGAGGCCTTTCAGGAGCTGAAACGTCGGTTTTCTTCGGCTCCTGTCTTGCGTCAGCCTGATGTCTCTCTTCCCTTTCAGGTCGAGGTTGATGCTTCTGAGATTGGAGCAGGGGCTGTCTTGTCACAGAGAAGCTCTGACGGCTCGGTGTTGAGACCATGTGCTTTCTTTTCTAGAAAGTTTTCGCCTGCCGAGCGGAATTATGATGTTGGTAATCGGGAGTTGTTGGCAATGAAGAGGGCATTCGAGGAGTGGCGACATTGGCTTGAGGGAGCCAAGCATCGCATGGTGGTCTTGACGGATCACAAGAATTTGATTTATCTCGAGTCTGCCAAGCGGTTAAATCCTAGACAAGCTCGATGGTCGCTGTTTTTCTCCCGTTTTGATTTCGTGGTTTCATACCTTCCGGGCTCAAAGAATGTGAAGGCTGATGCCCTTTCTAGGAGTTTTGTGCCTGACTCTCCGGGAGTTTCTGAACTGGCTGGTGTCCTCAGAGAGGGGGTGATCTTGTCTGCCATCTCCCCTGATTTGCGGCGGGTGTTGCAGGAATTTCAGCCCGATAGACCTGACCATTGTCCACCGGAGAGACTGTTTGTCCCGGATAGATGGACCAGTAGAGTTATTTCCGAGGTTCATTCTTCGGTGTTAGCGGGTCATCCTGGGATTTTTGGTACCAGGGATTTGGTGGCTAGGTCCTTTTGGTGGCCTTCTTTGTCGCGGGATGTGCGTTCCTTTGTGCAGTCCTGTGGGATTTGTGCTCGGGCCAAGCCTTGCTGTTCTTGTGCCAGTGGATTGCTTTTGCCTTTGCCTGTCCCGAAGAGGCCTTGGACGCATATTTCCATGGATTTTATTTCGGATCTTCCAGTCTCTCAGAGGATGTCTGTCATCTGGGTGGTATGTGATCGTTTTTCTAAAATGGTCCATTTGGTGCCCTTGCCTAAGTTACCCTCCTCCTCTGATTTGGTTCCGCTGTTTTTTCAGAATGTGGTTCGTTTGCATGGTATTCCGGAGAACATTGTGTCTGACAGAGGGTCCCAGTTTGTGTCCAGATTTTAGCGGTCCTTTTGTGCTAAAATGGGCATTGATTTGTCTTTTTCTTCAGTCTTCCATCCTCAGACGAATGGCCAAACCGAACGAACTAATCACACCTTGGAAACTTATCTGAGATGTTTTGTTTCTGCTGATCAGGATGATTGGGTGACTTTTTTGCCATTGGCTGAGTCGCCCTCAATAATCGGGCTAGTTCCGCTACTTTGGTTTTGCCTTTTTTTTGTAATTCTGGTTTTTATCCTCGTTTTTCCTCAGGTCAGGTTGAGCCTTCTGACTGTCCTGGGGTGGATTCTGTGGTGGATAGGTTGCAGCAGATTTGGAACCACGTAGTGGACAATTTGACGTTGTCACAGGAGAAGGCTCAGCGCTTTGCTAATCGCCATCACTGTGTGGGTCCCCGACTTCGTGTGGGGGATTTGGTATGGTTGTCATCTCGTTATGTTCCTATGAAGGTTTCCTCTCCTAAGTTCAAACCTCGTTTCATCGGTCCTTATAAGATTTCAGAAATCCTCAATCCTGTGTCATTTCGTTTGGACCTTCCAGCATCTTTTACCATTCATAATGTGTTCCATAGGTCATTGTTGCGGAGGTATGTGGTGCCTGTGGTTCCTTCTGTTGATCCTCCTGCTCCGGTGTTGGTCGAGGGAGAATTGGAGTATGTGGTGGAGAAGATCTTGGATTCTCGTATTTCGAGACGGAAGCTTCAGTACTTGGTTAAATGGAAGGGCTATGGTCAGGAGGATAATTCCTGGGTTGTTGCCTCTGATGTCCATGCTGCCGATTTGGTTCGTGCCTTTCATTTGGCTCGTCCTGATCGGCCTGGGGGCTCTGGTGAGGGTTCGGTGACCCCTCCTCAAGGGGGGGGTACTGTTGTGAATTCCGTTCTCAGGCTCCCTCCTGTGGTCATGAGTGGTACTTTGTGAGTTCTGTTCATGGGCTCCCTCTGGTGGCTTTGAGTGTTACGGCTGGTCTGTAGCTGGACTCCAGCTGCCTCGTTTCCTGCTAGGCTTGCTGCCTATTTAACTCCATCTGGACCTTTACTTGTTGCCTGCTGTCGTTGTATTCAGTACTGGTTCAGATCTCTCTGGGACTTCCCTGTGACCTGTCTCCTCTTGGAGAAGCTAAGTTCATGCTTGTTCATTTTTGCTCATTGCTTTTTTGAAAATGTTTCTCAGTATATGATGAGTTCAGTCCAGCTTGCTAATATGCTATTTTCTTGCTAGCTGGAAGTTCTGGGGTGCAGAGTTGCGCCCCTCACATCGTGAGTCGGTGTGGGGGTTTTTTGTATTCTCTGCGTGGATATTTTGTAGCATTTTATACTGACCGCACAGACTCCTTGCTATCTTCTGACTATTTAGTTACTAGCGGGCCTCATTTGCTAAAACCTGTTTTCATCTCTATGTTTGTGTTTTCCCCTTAACTCACCGTTATTATTTGTGGGGGGCTGCTTACACTTTGGGGTAATTTTCTCTGAGGCAAGTGAGGCTTTGTTTCTCTTTAGGGATAGTTAGATTCTCAGGCTGTGAAGAGTAGTGTTGAGCATTCCGATACCGCAAGTATTTTAAAATGCGCGCGTGTCCAGCCTCCCGTGACGTCACGGCTTGTGATTGGTCGCGTCGCCCATGTGACTGCGACGCGACCAATCACAAGCCAGAAAGTAATTTTAAAATCCTGAAGGACCTGAAATTACGTCACGGCTTGCTGTGATTGGTCGCGTCGCGGCCACATGGGCGGCTCGCGACCAATCACAAGCCAGGACTTCACGTAAGGAAGTAAACGCGCAAATTTTAAGCAAACAACGCTGCCGGTTCCCTCGCTGAGGTCCAGGCTGCGTCGGAGAGGTGAGTATAGCAATATTTTTTATTTTAATTCTTTCTTTTACACATTAATATGGATCCCAGGGCCTGAAGGAGAGTTTCCTCTCCTTCAGACCCTGGGAACCATCAGGGATACCGTCCGATACTTGAGTCCCATTGACTTGCATTGGTATCGTGTATCGGTATCGGATTGGATCCGATACTTTGCCGGTATCGGCCGATACTTTCCGATACCGATACTTTCAAGTATCGGACGGTATCGCTCAACACTAGTGAAGAGGCGTCTAGGCAGAGTCAGGAACGCTCCACGGCTGCCTATAGTGTGTGTTGATAGGATCAGGATTGCGGTCAGTAAAGTTCCCACATCCCCAGAGTTTGTCCTTTATTTCTGGTTACTTATCAGTTCAGTTTATGTGTCACTAACCACCAGGATCATAACAGCTGCCTATCCTTTGGGAATTTTCTCTGAGGCGAGATAGTTTTCCCTTTTCTATCTATAGGGTTAATTAGTCCTCCGGCTGTGTCGAGGTGTCTAGGATCAGTAGGTACATCCCACGGCTACTTCTAGTTGCGGTGTTAAGTTCAGGGTCCGCGGTCAGTATAGATACCACCTTCTCCAGAGTACGTCCAATGCTACTCCTGGGCCACCAGATCATAACAATGTCCGAACTGACTGGTGTCTGTGGTAACAGTGACACAGGGATAGAGGACCCATGGAACCCCCACCTTTAGATTCTCCGGTGTGGTCCACCAGGTTAGGGATTTCTTTCCTGACGGAGAAACAATAATTTTCTTCTCCAGAGAATCCTGCTTCCTGTTCCACGATCTCAAGATCTCTTTCTGTAACCCTCGAGAGTGGAACTGGCTCCATTTCACACAGGGTATACATGCCGTCATTAAGCCCAGAATCCTCATTGCTTCTCTTATGGAGGGAGTACTCTTCCTGAATTGGTGTATGCACCTGATCAAGGCCTTTTGTCTGTCTTCTGGTAAAAAAGATACTCTGGCGTTGGAATCTAATATGACCCCCAAAAATTTCATTCTGGACTAGGCATGATTTTTTTCCAATTCACAATCCACCCCAGATCTTGTAGAATGGAGAGTGTGAAGCTGCAGTCTATTTTGAGAAGTTTCTCTGATCTCGCCATTATCAGAAAGTCATCCAGATATGGCACTATGGCAATATTCTGGTTCTTTAGATATGCTACTACCTCTGACATTAGTTTGGTAAATATTCTGGGTGCTGAAGCAAGACCGAAGGGGAGACACATGAACTGGAAGTGATACATTACTCCTTTGGTCATCAGAGTGAATCTCAGAAACTTTTGGTAGGAAGCGTGTATTGAGACATGGTAGTATGCATTGCTTAGATCTAAGGTGCACATCACCATGTCTTTGTCTATGAAAGGAGTTGTGGACCTTATAGATTCCATCCTGAATCTTTTGTACCTGATCCACTTGTTCAGGGGTTTTAAATTTATAATTGTTCGGGAGTCTCCCGAAGGTTTTTTTTATTGAGAACAGGTGAGAATAATGTCCCTTGCCTCTTTCCGAGAAGGGTACCGGGATGATTGCCTCTAACTAACAACTCCTGGATGTTTGTCCACATAGGGGAGTTTAAGAGAGGACAGGGTCTGGTTACTACAAATCTTTCTGAGCAATTACCTGCAGAAACCAAGGATTTTGGGATATTTTCTGCCAACCCCCTAGAAATTTCTGTAACCGACCTCCCACCTTGATGTCATTTATTTGGCTTTCCTGCACCTGTATTTGGGAAGATGGAGTCTCTACCCTTTCCACCCTTGGGATAAGACCACCTCCCCGACTTCACTTTCCCTTTGTAGTCTGTCTTCTGACTAGGTCAGGATCTACGAAAGGGCTGAAACTTTTTTGTGTTCTCCTCAGGGAACCCTTTCTTTTTGTCCGAGACTTTTTCTAAAATGTCATCTAAAATAGGCCCAAATACTTTACTTTCTGAGAATGGGATTCCAGACAGTTTATCTTTTGATTGGATATCCCCTGACCAAGTCTTTAGCCAGATAGCTCTTCTGGCCGCGTTGGACAAAGACTCGCATCTAGCGGCGAAGCGTACAGATTCTGCTGAAGCGTCTGTGTCATGTCGGACGCTGTTCAGACCAGGTAGTTCGACAGACAGCGGTAATTCCGCTTGTGACCACTATTTGCTCATTGGCGTCGGCTAGATTTTATCTGAAAGATAGAGGCGTGTGCACTACTATTGATGGTGCCCAGGTAGGTTCCCACACCATGTGACACTTCAAAGAAAAGAACCTGGCACTCAACTTAATGCTCGTGAATATTTAATCGTAGTAGCCAAAAAACGTTTCGGTCCTTTATCCGGACCTTCATCAGTTACGTACTCGAGGAGGAGGACTCCGCGTCAGGACTTCAGCACAGTACATGTCAGCGTTCTAAGTCTACATAGTGTGCCTATACACTATCTGCGCAGCACCAGACGCAGATCAAGCTGTGCCCTGCATGACACCGTTGTCACGTTAATCAACCATTCTATTACTAGTACGTAACTGATGAAGGTCCGGATAAAGGGCTAGATTTTATCTAGCTGTTCCGGGGTTAATTTACCTGATCCTCGGATTGGAAGCTGGGCCATGCCCATTGCCTTTAAATAGTTCTCCTGATCATTGGGCATCGCCAAT
Organism: Ranitomeya variabilis; assembly: GCF_051348905.1. Taxonomy (NCBI): domain Eukaryota; kingdom Metazoa; phylum Chordata; class Amphibia; order Anura; family Dendrobatidae; genus Ranitomeya; species Ranitomeya variabilis. Next base: position 542,182,596 of record NC_135232.1, on the reverse strand, counting down.
TATAGCTTCTGTCTTGTGCGTTGTTATCTCGGTCTGGAGTGGAGAGCTGGTTGTTGGAGATTCGTTGCTGGTGGTGTATTTTCCTTAGTCTTATTTACTCCTTCCTATATTTGTATTTATTTTACCCTGCACATTTATAGTGTATTCCTGAGTGACTGCGGCGTGGTGTATATTTTCCTTTATCCTTGTCTGTGCTAACTGTGGGTATTGGTGTATTACCTCTTCACTGGGTGGTGGGCGGTTGGTTTCAGCCTAGGGTTGAAACAGGAGACAGGGCGAGGGTCGAGGCCTGGACATGCACACCATCAGTGTAAACTCCAGGTAGAGGGTCAGTCAGGATTTCCCTAGTCTGAGGGAAATTGCAGGGGCCCGGGTTATTAGCTTTCGCTCACCTAGTCTCCCCGTGACATTATAATCGGCCAAACAACAGCAAAAAAAAAAAAAGGTGTTTTTTTTTGTTGTTTTTTTTTTTCTTGTCATGGATCCCATGACTTCCATAACCCACCAGTTGGAGGCGCTGTCCCTACAGGTCACTGAGTTGAGGGGTGCAGTTCAGCAACAGGGACTAGCAGTATCTAATGTGCAAGCTGGAGCGACAGGAAGAGTTGCTGAGCCTAAATTCCCTTTGCCTGAAAAATTTGCTGGGGAACACAGTAAATTTGTTTCTTTTCATGAAGCTTGCAAACTATATTTCCGTATGCGCCCAATCTCCTCAGGTAATGAGGCTCAGCGTGTGGGCCTGGTGTTGTCAATGTTAAGCGGGGATCCCCAAGCATGGGCATTTTCTTTGCCATCTGATTCTGCTGCATTTAACTCTGTGGAGAGTTTTTCTTCTTCTCTTGGGAAAATCTACGATGAACCTGACAGAATGGCTCTAGCAGAATCTAAGATACGCACTATTCGCCAGGGGGAGCGAGTTGCAGAGGAGTACTGTTCTGAATTTCGTCGCTGGGCGATCGATACACAATGGAATGATCCAGCATTGCGGAGTCAGTTTATTCATGGGGTTTCTGGAAGGGTAAAAAAGCCCTTCTGATGTACGAGACTCCTGCTTCTCTTGATTCCGCTATGAGTCTGGTTGTCCGCATTGATCGCCGTTTGTGTCAGGGGGAGCATGAGACACCGCCTATGGGAGAGGGTTTAGGTTCACGTGAGGTTGCTGCAGGTGAGCCCACAGAACCTATGCAAATCGCAGGGGTATCACATGTTAAGAATCGAGCCCCTGAGCTCAGGAAGCAGGGAGCCTGTTTTTACTGTGGTAAAACTGGTCATTTTATTGACATCTGTCCTCTGCTGTCTAAGAAAAACACAACGGCGGAAAACTTCTAAGCTCAGAGGGTGTGGAGGAGACCAATCTGAGTTATGTATATCCTCCATGGTGGTTTCTCAATGCATGCTCCCTGCTAAGGTTTTTATCACTGGCAGTGATTGGCTGCCAATTACTGTTTTTGTGGATAGTGGTTCAGCCACAAATCTCATTGATGAGGAGTTTGCGCGCACAGCAGGTTTTAGGATTGAAAAACTGTCTCATCCTATCCGTGTGGTCACCATCAATGCTGCTCCTCTCTCTCAGGGGGAGATTACTGAATTTGTGGCTGAGGTGAAACTCCACATTGGGGTTCTACATTCCGAGCGGGTTACATGTAAGGTGCTCAGGAATCTTCCTGCTCAGGTGGTTTTGGGTTTTCCTTAGTTGTCCATGCACAACCCGGTAATTGACTGGAAAACTCAGGACATAATTCAGTGGAGCGAGTTCTGCCAGGAGAATTGCCTGGCCACATGTGTGGCTGCGGTGACTTCAAGCGTTCCGGAGTCACTTCTGGATTTTGTGGATGTGTTCTCTGAAAAGGGTTGTTCAGAGTTGCCGCCACATCGTCCCTATGACTGTTCTATCAGGTTTAAACCAGGGGCCAAGTTGCCTAAGGCAAGGATGTTTAACATCTCCGGTCCGGAGAGACAAGCGTTAAAAGATTATATTGCTGAAAGCTTGGGCAAAGGGCACATCAGGCCGTCATCCTCGCTGGTGGCAGCAGGGTTCTTCTTCGTGAAGAAGAAAGATGGCGGATTACGCCCGTGTTTGGATTTCAGGGAGTTGAACCAGATTACGGTTCGTGATTAGTGTTGAGCATTCCGATGCTGCAAGTATCGGGTATCGGCCGATACTTGCTGTATCGGAATTCCGATACCGGGATTCCGATACTCTTGTGGTATCGGGTATCGGGTATCGGAACAACATTTTATTTTAATTCTCTCTTTTACACATTTTAACATTGTTAAAATGTGTAAAAGAGAGAATTAAAATAAAAAATATCGCTATACTCACCTGTCCGACGCAGCCGGGACCTCAGCGCAGGAACCGGCAGCGTTGTTTGTTTAAAATTCCCGCTTTTACATGGTTACGCGAACTCCCGGCTTGTGATTGGTCAGGGCGCCCATGTTGCCGGGCCGCGGACCAATCACAGCAAGCCGTGACGAAAATACGTCACGGCTTGCTGTGATTGGTCCGCGTCCCGGCAACATGGCCGCCATTAACCAATCACAAGCCGTGACGTCACGGGAGGCTGGACTTGCGCGCTTTTGAAAAAGCGCGCGTGTCCAGCCTCCAGTGACGTCCCGGCTTATGATTGGTTGCGCCGCGATCAACCAATCACAAGCCGGGAGGCTGGACACGCGCGCAATTTTAAAATGCGCGCTTGTCCTGCCTCCCGTGACGTCACGGCTTGTGATTGGTTAATGGCGGCCATGTTGCCGGGCCGCGGACCAATCACAGCAAGCCGTGACGAAATTACGTCACGGCTTGCTGTGATTGGTCCGCGTCCCGGCAACATGGCGCCGTGACCAATCATAAGCCGGGACGTCACTGGAGGCTGGACACGCGCGCTTTTTCAAAAGCGCGCAAGTCCAGCCTCCCGTGACGTCACGGCTTGTGATTGGTTAATGGCGGCCATGTTGCCGGGACGCGGACCAATCACAGCAAGCCGTGACGTATTTTCGTCACGGCTTGCTGTGATTGGTCCGCGGCCCGGCAACATGGGCGCCCTGACCAATCACAAGCCGGGAGTTCGCGTAACCATGTAAAAGCGGGAATTTTAAACAAACAACGCTGCCGGTTCCTGCGCTGAGGTCCCGGCTGCGTCGGAGAGGTAAAGTATAGCGATATTTTTTATTTTAATTCTTTCTTTTACACATTTATATGGTTCCCAGGGCCTGAAGGAGAGTTTCCTCTCCTTCAGACCCTGGGAACCATCAGGAATACCGTCCGATACTTGAGTCCCATTGACTTGTATTGGTATCGGGTATCGGTATCGGATTGGATCCGATACTTTGCCGGTATCGGCCGATACTTTCCGATACCGATACTTTCAAGTATCGGACGGTATCGCTCAACACTATTCGTGATCCATACCCGATGCCACTGATACCAGATTTGTTCAACCAGGTGGCGGGTGCTAAGTGGTTTACCAAGCTTGACCTCAGGGGGGCATACAACCTCATAAGAGTCCGTCAAGGTGATGAGTGGAAGACGGCTTTTAATACCCCTGAGGGTCATTTTGAAAATTTGGTGATGCCCTTTGGGTTGACTAACGCACCTGCAGTGTTCCAACATTTCATCAATGATGTGTTCTCGCATGTTTTGGGGAAATTCGTTATCGTGTACCTAGATGACATCCTCATATATTCTTGCAACCGTGATGCTCATTTAAATCATGTCAGGCAGGTGTTACAGCTTCTCAGAGAGAATAAGCTGTATGCTAAACTTGAGAAATGTGTATTTTCTATTCAAGAGTTGCCTTTCTTGGGTTATATTGTGTCTGCTTCTGGTTTTAAAATGGACGCCGCTAAGGTGCTGCATTGGGAACGTCCTGATAACCTGAAAGCACTTCAGCGGTTCCTTGGGTTTTCTAACTACTATAGGAAATTTATCAAGGATTTTTCCATCATTGCTAAACCACTAACTGACATGACTAAAAAGGGTACCAATGTCTCCGTTTGGCCTGAGGCTGCTGTGCGCGCATTTTAATTTCTTAAGAACAGTTTTGTTTCAGCCCCCATTCTTGTGCAGCCAGACGTATCAAAACCCTTTGTTGTGGAAGTCGATGCGTCTGAGGTTGGTGTGGGGGCGGTACTATCTCAAGGCTCATCTTTGAGTGGTCTGCGTCCGTGCGCCTATTTCACCAAGAAACTGTCGTCCGCCGAATGTAACTACGATATCGGCAACAGGGAGTTGTTGGCAATCAAGTTGGCCTTTGAGGAATGGCGACACTTCTTGGAGGGGTCGGTACATCAGGTTACTGTTATTACCAATCATAAGAATCTGCTGTATTTGGAGTCAGCCAAGCGTCTGTCCCCCAGGCAGGCTCGCTGGGCATTGTTTTTCACGTGGTTCAATTTTGTTGTCACTTACAGACGGGGGTCTAAAAACACTAAGGCGGATGCTCTGTCCAGGTGTTTTCTGGGGGGTGAACCTCGGGAAGATCCAGTACTAGTGTTGAGCGATACCTTCCGATATCGGAAAGTATCGGTATCGGAAAGTATCGGCTGATACCGGAAAAATATCGGATCTCGCCGATACCGATGCCCGATACCAATGCAAGTCAATGGGACGAAAATATCGGAATTAAAATAAATAGTGTTGAGCGATACCTTCCGATATCGGAAAGTATCGGTATCGGAAAGTATCGGACGAAAATATCAGAATTAAAATAAACCCTTTCTTTCCTTGTAGGTTCATTCTACATGAAGGAAAACAGCTAAGAATAATGTAGGATGTATTGGGGGAGGTGGCGGAGACATTAAAGGCATAGAGGTTTAGCCCAATCACATAGAATAGCAGGAATTTTAATTTTTTTTAAAGACGTTCGGAGTTACAAAGATATTGACTATGTTAAGATTTTTTTTATTTTGTCAGATATTGATGTTTCACTACTTCCACGCCCTTCACCCTCTTTTTTACTTCTCCCACACTTTCTTCTTCATCATCATCAGCATCTTTGACATCAACTTCTTCACCTTATTCATCTTCTTCATCTTCTACATATAATTTTTTTTTTTACATTGTTCATATTCTTTTTATTTAATTATTGTTGTTCTTCATATTCAACTTCTTCATCATATTATTATTTGTGACAGGCATTCCCGTAGTTGTTATCTATAAAAGTTTGAAGATTACACCTTCCGTTCTGCCTGTCACAAAAGAGTTAGATTTGTCCGCGTTCAGTTTGGCCTGCAGCATCAGGCTTTATCCAGGGGCACCACGAGGAGGAACGGACTCACCCCCATACACTGCTTAGTCTTCTTCTGCTTATAATTTAGATAATATCTTTTGCTCTGATATTTAGTGTTATGCTTAATGTTCTTCTGCTCTTTGTTCTGCAGCCTCTTGTTCTTCTGCTTCTCGGTCTCCCATGTCGTCGTCGTCTCCAGGGTCGTCGTCTCCAGGGTCGTCATCTCCGGGGTCGTCATCAGGGTGGTCTTCAGGGTCATCGTCTCCAGGGTCGTCGTCATCTCAGCGGTTGTCGTCTCTGGTGTCGTCGTCATCTTAGGGGTGGTCTTCCGGGTCGTCGTCTTTAGGGTCTTGAACTTGGAAATGTAGCAGAAGGTACAAGAAGGCTGAGAAAATGCCGAGAAACAGCTGATGGAACTGGAACTCGGATGGCTACCCGAAGGTCCAAGAGCCAATGGAACTACCGAGGACCAGCTGACGTTACTGGAACCCGGTTACTAAGCAGGAGGTACCCGTGCCTGAAAGCACTACCAAGGACCACCTGACGTTGGTGGAACTCGGATACCCAGAGGGAGGCACCTAAGCCAAAGGCTCTGCCCAGAACCAGCTGACGGTACTGGAACCAGGATGGGGAGCAGAAGGTACAAGAGCAAAAGACACTGCCGAGAACCAGCTGACGGTACTGGAACCCGGATGGGTAGCCGAAGGTCCAAGAGCCAATGGAACTACCGAGGACCAGCTGACGTTACTGGAACCCGGTTACTAAGCAGGAGGTACCCGTGCCTGAAAGCACTACCAAGGACCACCTGACGTTGGTGGAACTCGGATACCCAGAGGGAGGCACCTAAGCCAAAGGCTCTGCCCGGAACCAGCTGACGGTGCTGGAACCAGGATGGGGACCTATTCAAGCTTGTCTTCCTAGAGCCCCAACTAGCGGTGTTGGAGCAAAGGGTCAGCAGGGGGAGCAGAGTGTAGGCCGAAGCCTGCACTGGAGGCATTTGTAGGTCTGTTGTGTCTGCGTGGCGTTTGCAGGACACGATGCCGGCTACACAGCAGGGGAACAGCTGGCGGTGCTGAACCCCACTGACACATTGGCGAGGTGTTTGGCTCTGTGCAGCTAGCAGTACCGGGCACCAACAGGCGGTGATAGAGCCCAGGGTCAGCAGGAGGAGAGGGAGCAGAGTACAGACCGAAGCCTGCACTGGCGGCAGCTTTGTGTCTGCGTGGCTGTTGCAGGACACGTTGCGGGCTACACAGCAGGGGAACAGCTGGCGGTGCTGAACCCCACTGACACATTGGCGGGTGTTTTTCTCTGTGCAGCCAGCACTTCGGGGCACCAACTGGCGGTGTTAGAGCCCAGGCTCTGCAGGGGGAGCAGAGTGTAGGCCGAAGCCTAATTGAACCAATTTTAAAGGTAACCTTTAACCCCCCCTCAGGTGTTACAAACTAGAAGAGCCACGCCTTATGCAGCAGTAGTGCTGCACAAGTCAAAGGTTGCTCTTTTAATTTTGTTCCTTGCACAAGCTGAATGAAACACGTACAACATTTTGGCCCTTATACAGTCAATCTGTCTTGGAGGCGGGAGTTCCCTTCGTAATGAGACGCAGCACAGCTGGCAAAAATACCACCTTGGTGCTTGGCGCGGCCTCCTGAGCATCGCATTTTGATGTACAGGAGTCTGCGTTGTTGCGTTATCCCTTGGCCATGCGCTGCCCGTCTTCTGACATCATTTAATGTCGGCTGGTGCGGTTCGCAATGCCCATAAATCCCAGCCCCGCAGTGTCTTTACAGTGTTTCACACTGCGGGGCTGGGATTCATGGCCTGGCGCAGTACATATGTTCGCCTCTCGCTCGGGTCCTTACACCTGCTACAGACTGTGCGGCGTCAGCTGATCCCTTATCGCATGTCACGGCCATGAAGCCGCACAGTCTGAAGAAGGCGGAAGGAGCTGAGTGACAGCCTGGCGAAGATATGCACTGCTCATGCCCGTCAATCACACCCTCGCAGTCAAAATAAATAAGACACTGAGGGGCGTTGTGTTGGGCAGGGCGGCCGCAGAGGCGCAGCCAGCCAAACAATGATGTCAGAAGAAGGGCTGTGCTACCAAGGGGGTTGCAGCATGTCATTACAAAGGAAAGTCACACCTCAGGGACGTTTTAATGGTCTCAGGGGACACATTGTAGACGTGTTCCATTCCACGTGTGCAAGGAGAATAAGTTTATGAGCCACCTTGCACACATGCAGCATTACTGCTGTACAAGGTGGCTGTAAAACATACAAACACCTGGGGGAGGGGCGACAGGTTCCCTTCAATTTCAGTTCTTGTGTCTGCGTGGCTTTTGCAGGACACGATGCCGGCTACACAGCAGAGGAACAGCTGGCGGTGCTGAACCCCACTGACACATTGGCTGATGTTTTTCTCTGTGCAGCTAGCAGTACCGGGCACCAACTGGCGGTGTTAGAGCCAAGGGTCAGCAGGAGGAGAGGGAGCAGAGTGTAGGCCGAAGCCTGCACTGGCGGCAGCTTTGTATCTGCGTGGCTGTTGCAGGACACGTTGCCGGCTACACAGCAGGGGAACAGCTGGCGGTGCTGAACCCCACTGACACATTGGCGGGTGTTTTTCTCTGTGCAGCCAGCACTCCGGGGCACCAACTGGCGGTGTTAGAGCCCAGGCTCTGCAGGGGGAGCAGAGTGTAGGCCGAAGCCTAATTGAACCAATTTTAAAGGTAGCCTTTAACCCCCCCCTCAGGTGTTACAAACTAGAAGAGCCACGCCTTATGCAGCAGTAGTGCTGCACAAGTCAAAGGTTGCTCTTTTAATTTTGTTCCTTGCACAAGCTGAATGAAACACGTACATTTTGGCCCTTATACAGTCAATCTGTCTTGGAGGCGGGAGTTCCCTTTCGTAATGAGACGCAGCACAGCTGGCAAAAATACCACCTTGGTGCTTGGCGCGGCCTCCTGAGCATCGCATTTTGATGTACAGGAGTCTGCGTTGTTGCGTTATCCCTTGGCCATGCGCTGCCCATCTTCTGACATCATTTAATGTCGGCTGGTGCGGTTCGCGATGCCCATGAATCCCAGCCCCGCAGTGTCTTTACAGTGTTTCACACTGCGGGGCTGGGATTCATGGCCTGGCGCAGTACATATGTTCGCCTCTCGCTCGGGTCCTTACACCTGCTACAGACTGTGCGGCGTCAGCTGATCCCTTATCGCATGCCACGGCCATGAAGCCGCACAGTCTGAAGAAGGCGGAAGGAGCTAAGTGACAGCCTGGCGAAGATATGCACTGCTCATGCCCGTCAATCACACCCTCGCAGTCAAAATAAATAAGACACCGAGGGGCGTTGTGTTGGGCAGGGCAGGCGCAGAGGCGCAGCCAGCCAAACAATGATGTCAGAAGAAGGGCTGTGCTACCAAGGGGGTTGCAGCGTGTCATTACAAAGGAAAGTCACACCTCAGGGACGTTTTAATGGTCTCAGGGGACACATTGTAGACATGTTCCGTTCCACGTGTGCAAGAAGAATAAGTTTATGAGCCACCTTGCACACATGCAGCATTACTGCTGTACAAGGTGGCTGTAAAACATACAAACACCTGGGGGAGGGGCGACAGGTTCCCTTCAATTTCAGTTCTTGTGTCTGCGTGGCTTTTGCAGGACACGATGCCGGCTACACAGCAGGGGAACAGCTGGTGGTGCTGAACCCCACTGACACATTGGCTGGTGTTTTTCTCTGTGCAGCTAGCAGTACCGGGCACCAACTGGCGGTGTTAGAGCCCAGGGTCAGCAGGAGGAGAGGGAGCAGAGTGTAGGCCGAAGCCTGCACTGGTGGCAGCTTTGTGGCTGTGTGGCTGTTGCAGGACACGTTGCCGGCTACACAGCAGGGGAACAGCTGGCGGTGCTGAACCCCACTGACACATTGGCGAGGTGTTTGGCTCCGTGCAGCCAGCAGTACCGGGCGCCAACTGGCGGTGTTAGAGCCCAGGGGTCAGCAGGAGGAGAGGGAGCAGAGTGTAGGCCGAAGCCTGCACTGGCGGCAGCTTTGTGTCTGCGTGGCTGTTGCAGGACACGTTGCCGACTACACAGCAGGGGAACAGCTGGCGGTGCTGAACCCCACAGACACATTGGCGGGTGTTTTTCTCTGTGCAGCCAGCACTTCGGGGCACCAACTGGCGGTTTTAGAGCCCAGGCTCTGCAGGGGGAGCAGAGTGAAGGCTGAAGCCTGCACTGGAGCAAGTTGAAAGGGAACCTTTAACCCCCCCCCCCCCAGGCGTTTGTAGCTGAAAGAGCCATCTTGTACAGCACTAATGCAGAAAAAGGTAAACTTAGCTCTTTTAATTATGGGCCTTGCAAACGCTGAACTTGACACTTCTGAAATGTGTCCCCTCACACCGTTAAACCGTCCGGTTGGAGGGACTTTCCTTTGTCATGTGACGCAGCACAGCCGTCATTCTTACCCCCTTGGCGATGTGCGCCGCCTCCTCAGCGTTGTTTGAATCTGTCCCGGAGCCTGCACTGTTAGGTTAGCCCTTGGCCATGCACACATTTTGCGCTGCCTGTCTTCTGACATCATTTGGTGTCAGGCTGGCTGCGCCTGTGCGGCCGCGCTGGCCAAGATCCCACCTCGCAGTGTCGTCCAATGTAATCCCACTGCGGGCCTGGGATCCATGGGCATGCGCAGTGCATATCTACGCCTCTCACTCCCCTCCTTCCAGCTTCTTCAGACTGTGCGGCGTCACGGCCGTGGCATGCTATTAGGGATCAGCTGATGGAGCACAGTCTGAAGAAGGCGGAGGGAGATGAGTGAGAGGCGGATGTTAAGATATACACTGCGCATGTCCATGGATCACAGGCCCGCAGTGGGATTAAATCAGAAGACACTACGAGGCGGGATCTCGTCCAGCGCGGCTGCACAGGCGCAGCCAGCCTGACACCAAATGATGTCAGAAGATGGGCAGCGCAAGATGTGTGCATGGCCAAGGGCTAACATAACAGCGCAGGCTCCGGGACAGATTCAAACAACGCTGAGGAGGCGGCGCACATCGCCAAGGGGGCAAGAATGACGGCTGTGCTGCGTCACATGACAAAGGCAAGTCCCTCCGACCGGACGGTTTAACGGTGTGAGGGGACACATTTCAGAAGTGTTCGGTTCAGCGTATGCAAGGAGCACCACGAAAAGAGGCACTTTTCCCTTTTGCATCATTACTGCTGCACAAGGTGGCTCTTTCAGTAACAAACGCCTGGGGGGGGGCAGGTTCCCTTAAATTTAAGTTGTTGTGCCTGCGCGGCGGTCGCATGACACGTTGCCGTATACACAGCAGGGGAGCAGCAGGCATTACTGAACCCCACTAACACATTGGCGAGGTGTTTGGCTCTGTGCGGACAGCACTTCTGGACAACAACTAGCGGTGTTGGAGCCCAGGGACAGAAGGAGGAGGAGGTGGTGGAGGAGAGAGGAGGGATTGCCACACACACAGCTGGGGAACAGCTGACGTTACTGAACCCCAATAACAGAGGAGCGACTGTTGACTGTGCGGACAGCACTTCCAGACAACAACTAGCGGTGTTGGAGCCCAGGGACAGAAGGAGGAGGAGGTGGTGGAGGAGAGAAGAGGGATTGCCACACACACAGCTGGGGAACAGCTGACGTTACTGAACCCCAATAACAGAGGAGCGACTGTTGACTGTGCGAACAGCACTTCCAGACAACAACTAGCGGTGTTGGAGCCCAGGGACAGAAGGAGGAGGAGGTGGTGGAGGAGAGAGGAGGGATTGCCACACACACAGCTGGGGAACAGCTGACGTTACTGAACCCCAATAACAGAGGAGCGACTGTTGACTGTGCGGACAGCACTTCCAGACAACAACTAGTGGTGTTGGAGCCCAGGGACAGAAGGAGGAGGAGGTGGAGGAGAGAGGAGGGATTGCCACACACACAGCTGGGGAACAGCTGACGTTACTGAACCCCAATAACAGAGGAGCGACTGTTGACTGTGCGGACAGCACTTCCAGACAACAACTAGCGGTGTTGGAGCCCAGGGACAGCAGGAGGAGGAGGTGGTGGAGGAGAGAGGACGGATTGCCACACACACAGCTGGGGAACAGCTGAAGTTACTGAACCCCAATAACAGAGGAGCGACTGCTGACTGTGCAGACAGCACTTCCAGACAACAACTAGCGGTGTTGGAGCCCAGGGACAGAAGGAGGAGGAGGTAGTGGAGGAGAGAGGAGGGATTGCCACACACACAGCTGGGGAACAGCTGACGTTACTGAACCCCAATAACAGAGGAGCGACTGTTGACTGTGCGAACAGCACTTCCAGACAACAACTAGCGGTGTTGGAGCCCAGGGACAGAAGGAGGAGGAGGTGGTGGAGGAGAGAGGAGGGATTGCCACACACACAGCTGGGGAACAGCTGACGTTACTGAACCCCAATAACAGAGGAGCGACTGTTGACTGTGCGGACAGCACTTCCAGACAACAACTAGCGGTGTTGGAGCCCAGGGACAGCAGGAGGAGGAGGTGGTGGAGGAGAGACGAGGGATTGCCACACACACAGCTGGGGAACAGCTGACGTTACTGAACCCCAATAACAGAGGAGCGACTGTTGACTGTGCGGACAGCACTTCCAGACAACAACTAGCGGTGTTGGAGCCCAGGGACAGAAGGAGGAGGAGGTGGAGGAGAGAGGAGGGATTTCCACACACACAGCTGGGGAACAGCTGACGTTACTGAACCCCAATAACAGAGGAGCGACTGTTGACTGTGCGGACAGCACTTCCAGACAACAACTAGCGGTGTTGGAGCCCAGGGACAGCAGGAGGAGGAGGTGGTGGAGGAGAGAGGAGGGATTGCCACACACACAGCTGGGGAACAGCTGACGTTACTGAACCCCAATAACAGAGGAGTGACTGCTGACTGTGCGGACAGCACTTCCAGACAACAACTAGCGGTGTTGGAGCCCAGGGACAGAAGGAGGAGGAGGTGGAGGAGAGAGGAGGGATTGCCACACACACAGCTGGGGAACAGCTGACGTTACTGAACCCCAATAACAGAGGAGCGACTGTTGACTGTGCGAACAGCACTTCCAGACAACAACTAGCGGTGTTGGAGCCCAGGGACAGAAGGAGGAGGAGGTGGTGGAGGAGAGAGGAGGGATTGCCACACACACAGCTGGGGAACAGCTGACGTTACTGAACCCCAATAACAGAGGAGCGACTATTGACTGTGCGGACAGCACTTCCAGACAACAACTAGCGGTGTTGGAGCCCAGGGACAGAAGGAGGAGGAGGTGGAGGAGAGAGGAGGGATTTCCACACACACAGCTGGGGAACAGCTGACGTTACTGAACCCCAATAACAGAGGAGCGACTGTTGACTGTGCGGACAGCACTTCCAGACAACAACTAGCGGTGTTGGAGCCCAGGGACAGCAGGAGGAGGAGGTGGTGGAGGAGAGAGGAGGGATTGCCACACACACAGCTGGGGAACAGCTGACGTTACTGAACCCCAATAACAGAGGAGCGACTGCTGACTGTGCGGACAGCACTTCCAGACAACAACTAGCGGTGTTGGAGCCCAGGGACAGAAGGAGGAGGAGGTGGAGGAGAGAGGAGGGATTGCCACACACACAGCTGGGGAACAGCTGACGTTACTGAACCCCAATAACAGAGGAGCGACTGTTGACTGTGCGAACAGCACTTCCAGACAACAACTAGCGGTGTTGGAGCCCAGGGACAGAAGGAGGAGGAGGTGGTGGAGGAGAGAGGAGGGATTGCCACACACACAGCTGGGGAACAGCTGACGTTACTGAACCCCAATAACAGAGGAGCGACTATTGACTGTGCGGACAGCACTTCCAGACAACAACTAGCGGTGTTGGAGCCCAGGGACAGCAGGAGGAGGAGGTGGTGGAGGAGAGACGAGGGATTGCCACACACACAGCTGGGGAACAGCTGACGTTACTGAACCCCAATAACAGAGGAGCGACTGTTGACTGTGCGGACAGCACTTCCAGACAACAACTAGCGGTGTTGGAGCCCAAGGACAGCAGGAGGAGGAGAGGAACACAGTGTAGGCCGAAACCTGATTGGAGAAAGTTGAAAGGGAACCTTTAACCCCCCCCAAGGCGTTTGTAGCTGAAAGAGCCGGCTTGTGCAGCACAAAGGATGCAAAAGGAAAAGGTGGCTCTTTTCATTATGCTCCTTGCAAACACAGAACTAAACACTTATAAAATGTGTCCCCTGAAACCGTGAGACCGTCCCGGAGGTGGGACTTTCCTTCGTAATATGACGCAGCACAGCCGTCATTCCTACCCCCTTGGCGCCGTGCCCAGGCTCCTCAGCGTTGTTTAATTCCGTCCCGGAGCCTGCGCTGTTATGTTATCCCTTGGCCAGGCACACTTAGCGCTGCCCGTCTTCTGACATCATTTGGTGTCAGTCTGGCTGGGCCTGTGCGTCCGCGCTGGCCGAGATCCCGCCTCGCAGTGTCGTCTAATGTAATCCCACCGCGGGCCTGGGATCCGTGGCCATGCGCAGTGCATATCCTCGCCTCTCACTCCCCTCCCTTCGGCTTCTTCAGACTGTGTGGCGTCACGGCCGTGGCATGCTATTAGGGATCAGCTGACGGAGCACAGTCTGAAGAAGGCGGAGGGAGATGAGTGAGAGGCGGAGGTTCAGATATGCACTGCGCATGTCCATGGATCTCAGGCCCCCAGTGGGATTAAATCAGAAGACACTGCAAGGCGGGATCTCGGCCAGCGCGGCCGCACAGGCGCAGTCAGCCTGACACCAAATGATGTCAGAAGAGGGGCAGCGCTAAGTGTGCCTGGCCAAGGGATAACATAACAGCGCAGGCTTCGAGACAGAATCAAACAAAGCTGAGGAGCCGTAAGAATGACGGCTGTGCTGCGTCACATTACGAAGGAAAGTCCCACCTCCGGGACGGTTTTACGGTATCAGTGGACACATTTTATAAGTGTTAAGTTCTGCGTGTGCAAGGAGCTAAACAAAAATAGCTACCTTTTCCTTGTGCAGCATTACTGCTGCACAAGGTGGCTCTTTCAGTAACAAACGCCTTGGGGGAGGGGGACAGGTTCCCTTACATTGCAGTTGTTGTGTCAGCGTGGCGGTCGCAGGACACATTGCCGGCTACACAGCTGGGGATCAGCTGATGTTACTGACACCCAATAACACTGGGTCGTATGTTTTGACTGTGCAGACAATTAATAATACAAAACCCGGCACTCAACTTATTGGTGTGAAGAAATAATGGATTTATTGTATCCCAAATCCGAAATAAACGTTTCGGTCTCACAATGGGACCTTCATCAGTAACGTAATTTGGGATGTTGAAAATAGAAGGTGACTATATGACCTGTCAGTACATAAGGAAACTGTGGTATGGAATCCCCAATATAGGGAGAGAAGTTGTGGCCCGTTCAGAGGCCCTTGTCACGGCGTCCACCGCTGTCTAGGTGTGACACCTAGACAGCGGTGGACGCCGTGACAAGGGCCTCTGAACGGGCCACAACTTCTCTCCCTATATTGGGGATTCCATACCACAGTTTCCTTATGTACTGACAGGTCATATAGTCACCTTCTATTTTCAACATCCCAAATTACGTTACTGATGAAGGTCCCATTGTGAGACCGAAACATTTATTTCGGATTTGGGATACAATAAATCCATTATTTCTTCACACCAATAAGTTGAGTGCCGGGTTTTGTATTATTAATTGATCACGGTCTGGGAACCTACCCGTGCACCACACTCGGTAGTGCACACGGTATACTTAAGCAAGTTGACTGTGCAGACGGCACTTCTGAGCCTCAACTGGCGGTGTTGGAGCCCAGGAATTTCAGTTCAGGTGGTAGAAAGATGAACACAACAGGAGACCTGGATACTGTAGACAGTCACCTAATTATTTAATCAGGAAGAGGAGTGGCAAATTCCTGCGAGATCCAGGCCTTGTTCATTTTCAGGAAAGTAAGCCGGTCAACGTTATCGGAGGATAGTCGCATGCGACGGTCAGTTAGTACACCACCTGCAGCACTAAAGACGCGTTCCGATAATACACTAGCCGCAGGGCAAGCCAGCACCTCCAATGCATACTGGCTTAGCTCTGGCCATGTATCCAGCTTTGAGACCCAAAACTTGAAAGGGGAAGAGCCGTCTGGGAGTACAGCAAGAGGGCAAGACATGTAGTCTGTCACCATCTGACGGAACCGTTGCCTCCTGCTGACTGGAGCCGTCTGTGATGGTGTAGACTTTTGTGGCGGGCACACAAAACTGTGCCACAGTTGGGCCATACTGGTCTTGCCTTGGGCAGAGGCACTGCTTCTGCTCCCTCTTTGTGCAGAGCCTCCTCCACTGCCTGGACGCACTGAGCTGCTTTGTAATGCACTAGCAGCACTTCTCTCAGTTGGACTGGAGAAGATGATGGAATTCACCAGTGTGTCTTGGTACTCCCGCATTTTTCGCTCACGGTTCAACGGTGTGATGAGGCTTTCTACGTTGTCCCGGTAGCGAGGATCGAGGAAGGTGAACACCCAATAATCAGACATGTTGAGAATGTGGGCGATGCGGCGGTCGTTTCTCAGGCACTGCAGCATGTAATCCACCATGTGCTGCAGACTGCCAACTGGCCAAGAAATGCTGTCCCCTGCTGGAGGTGTGATCTTTGCCCGCTCGTCATCACCCCACCCTCGCTGTACACACTGAGTACTGGACAATTGTGTAACTCCCTCCTCTGGACGGATGTCTGTTGTGAATTTGGATTCTGGGCTCCCCCGGTGGCTACTGGTGGAATTGAACTTGTGACATCATCTTCCCTGTTCACCTGTTCTGATTAGATCTGGGTGTCGCTATATAACCTGGCTTCTTTGTTAGATGCTTGCCGGTCAACAATGTTATCAGAAGCCTCTCTGTGCTTGTTCCTGCTCCCAGACATCTACTAGATAAGTTGGACATTCGTCCATGTTTTGTTTTTGTATTTTGGTTCCAGTTCACAGCTGCAGTTTCGTTACTGTGTCTGGAAAGCTCTTGTTGATCAGGAATTGCCACTCTGGTATTATGAGTTAATGCCAGAGTCCTAAAGTAATTTCTGGATGTGTTTTGTTAGGGTTTTCTACTGACCATGAAAGTATGCTTTCTGTCTTCTGCTATCTAGAAAGCGGACCTCAAATTTGCTAAAACTATTTTCCTGCTGCGTTTGTTGTTTCATCTCATATCACCGCCAATATATGTGGGGGTCTTCTGTCTCCTTTTTGGGCATTTCTCTAGAGGTGAGTCAGGTCTTATATTTCCCTCTGCTAGCATTATTTAGTTCTCCGGCCGGCGCTGGGCATATAGGGATAAAAAGTAGGACATGCTACCTGGCTACTTCTAGATGATGCGGTAGGTTTAGTTCATGGTCAGTACAGTTACATCTTCCAAGAGCTTGTTCCTATTGAGGCTTATGCTAGTTCTCTGGCCATGGAGATCATGACAGTTTGACCGGCCCACTAAAGGGTTAAAATCCTTGGCTGAGAAAGGAGAGAAATAAGAAGTCTGCTGAAAATTTTTTTTTTTTTTTTTTTCTCTAGTAGTTAGTGTGCTCCTAATTGGATCACTTGCCAGTCTGTCTATGCTGCAGTCTTTCTTTTTTTTCTCTCTCCTTCTAATCTTTGAATGGCTCTATGTTCACCTGTCTATAATGGATCTACAGAGTATAACTGCAGGTTTGAATAATCTCGCCACGAAAGTACAAAGTTTGCAAGATTTTGTTGTTCATGCTCCGGTATCAGAGCCGAGAATTCCTTTGCCGGAATTCTTCTCAGGGAATAGATCTAGCTTTCAGAATTTTAGAAATAATTGTAAGTTATTTTTGTCCCTGAAATCTCGTTCTGCTGGAGACCCTGCACAGCAGGTTGGGATTGTGATTTCCTTGCTCCGCGGCGACCCTCAAGATTGGGCTTTTGCATTGGCACCAGGGGATCCTGCGTTGCGCAATGTGGATGCGTTTTTTCTGGCCTTGGGCTTGCTGTATGAGGAACCTCATTTGGAACTTCAGGCAGAAAAAACTTTGATGTCCCTATCGCAGGGGCAAGATGAAGCTGAAATTTACTGCCAAAAATTCCGTAAATGGTCTGTGCTTACTCAGTGGAATGAGTGTGCCTTGGCGGCTACTTTCAGAGAGGGTCTTTCTGATGCCATTAAGGATGTTATGGTGGGGTTCCCTGTGCCTGCAAGTCTGAATGAGTCCATGACAATGGCCATTCAGATCGATAGGCGTCTGCGGGAGCGCAAACCAGTGCACCATCTGGCGGTGTCCACTGAGAAGACGCCAGAAAGCATGCAGTGTGATAGAATTCTGTCCAGAAGCGAGCGGCAGAATTTTAGACGGAAAAATGGGTTGTGTTTCTATTGTGGGGATTCTACTCATGTTATATCAGCATGCTTTAAGCGTACTAAAAAGCTTGATAAATCCGTTCCCATTGGCACTTTACAGTCTAAATTTATTTTGTCTGTGACCCTGATTTGCTCTTTGTCATCTATTACTACGGACGCCTATATCGACTCTGGCGCCGCTTTGAGTCTTATGGATTGGTCCTTTGCCAATCGTTGTGGGTATGATTTAGAGCCTTTGGAGACTCTTATTCCTCTGAAGGGGATTGACTCCACCCCATTGGCTAATAATAAACCACAATACTGGACACAAGTGACTATGTGTATTAATCCGGATCACCAGGAGACTATTCGTTTTCTGGTGCTGTATAATCTACATGATGATTTGGTGCTGGGATTGCCATGGCTGCAGTCTCACAACCCAGTCCTTGACTGGAGAGCTATGTCTGTGTTGAGCTGGGGATGTAAGGGGACTCATGGGGACGTACCTTTGGTGTCCATTTCATCATCTATTCCCTCTGAAATCCCTGAGTTCCTGTCTGATTATCATGACGTCTTTGAAGAACCCAAGCTGGGTTCACTACCTCCGCACCGTGAGTGCGATTGTGCTATAGATTTAATTCCGGGTAGTAAATACCCAAAGGGTCGTTTATTTAATCTGTCTGTGCCTGAACATACTGCTATGCGAGAATATATAAAGGAGTCCTTGGAAAAGGGACATATTCGTCCATCGTCATCTCCCTTAGGAGCCGGTTTTTTCTTTGTGTCAAAAAAAGACGGCTCTTTGAGACCATGTATTGATTATCGGCTTTTGAATAAAATCACGGTTAAATATCAATACCCATTGCCGTTGCTGACTGATTTGTTTGCTCGCATAAAGGGGGCCAAGTGGTTCTCTAAGATTGATCTCCGTGGGGCGTATAATTTGGTGCGGATCAGGCAGGGGGATGAGTGGAAAACCGCATTTAATACGCCCGAGGGCCACTTTGAGTATTTGGTGATGCCTTTTGGTCTTTCTAATGCCCCTTCAGTCTTCCAGTCCTTTATGCATGATATTTTCCGCGATTTTTTGGATAAATTTATGATAGTGTATCTGGATGATATTCTGATTTTTTCGGATGATTGGGACTCTCATGTCCGGCAAGTTAAGAGGGTTTTTCAGGTTTTGCGGTCTAATTCTCTGTGTGTCAAGGGTTCTAAGTGCGTTTTTGGGGTTCAGAGAATTTCCTTTTTGGGATATATTTTTTCTCCCTCTTCCATTGAGATGGATCCTGTCAAGGTTCAAGCTATTTGTGATTGGACGCAGCCCTCTTCTCTTAAAAGTCTTCAGAGATTTTTGGGCTTTGCCAACTTTTATCGTCGATTTATTTCTGGTTTTTCGGATGTCGTTAAGCCATTGACCGATTTGACTAGACAGGGTGCTGATGTTGCTAATTGGTCCCCTGATGCTGTGGAGGCCTTTCAGGAGCTTAAGCGCCGTTTTTCTTCTGCCCCTGTGTTGCGTCAGCCTGATGTGACTCTTCCTTTTCAGGTTGAGGTCGACGCTTCTGAGATCGGGGCTGGGGCAGTGTTGTCGCAGAAAAGTTCTGACTGCGCCGTGATGAGGCCTTGTGCCTTCTTTTCCCGTAAATTTTCGCCCGCTGAGCGGAATTATGATGTTGGGAATCGGGAGCTTTTGGCCATGAAGTGGGCGTTTGAGGAGTGGCGCCATTGGCTCGAGGGGGCCAGACATCAGGTGGTGGTATTGACTGACCACAAAAATTTGATCTATCTTGAGACCGCCAGGCGCCTGAATCCTAGACAGGCGCGCTGGTCATTATTTTTCTCTCGGTTTAATTTTGTGGTATCGTACCTACCGGGTTCTAAGAATGTTAAGGCGGATGCCCTTTCTAGGAGTTTTGAGCCTGATTCACCCGGCAACTCTGACCCCACAGGTATTCTTAAGGAGGGAGTTATCTTGTCAGCCGTTTCTCCAGACCTGCGGCGGGCCTTGCAGGAGTTTCAGGCGGATAGACCGGATCGTTGTCCGCCTGATAGGTTGTTTGTTCCTGATGATTGGACCAGTAGAGTCATCTCTGAGGTACATTCTTCGGCATTGGCAGGTCATCCTGGAATTTTTGGTACCAGGGATTTGGTGGCAAGATCCTTCTGGTGGCCTTCCCTGTCACGAGATGTGCGAGGCTTTGTGCAGTCTTGTGACGTTTGTGCTCGGGCCAAGCCTTGTTGTTCTCGGGCTAGTGGATTATTGTTGCCCTTGCCTATTCCTAAGAGGCCTTGGACACACATCTCGATGGATTTTATTTCAGATCTGCCTGTTTCTCAGAAGATGTCTGTCATCTGGGTGGTGTGTGACCGTTTTTCTAAGATGGTCCATTTGGTTCCCCTGCCCAAATTGCCTTCTTCTTCCGAGTTGGTGCCCCTGTTTTTTCAAAATGTTGTTCGTTTGCATGGTATTCCTGAGAATATCGTTTCTGACAGAGGAACCCAATTTGTGTCTAGATTTTGGCGGGCATTCTGTGCTAGGATGGGCATAGATTTGTCTTTTTCGTCTGCTTTTCACCCTCAGACTAATGGCCAGACCGAGCGGACTAATCAGACCCTGGAGACATATCTGAGGTGTTTTGTGTCTGCTGACCAGGATGATTGGGTTGCTTTTTTGCCATTGGCGGAGTTCGCCCTCAATAATCGGGCCAGCTCTGCCACTTTGGTGTCCCCGTTTTTCTGTAATTCGGGGTTCCACCCTCGATTTTCCTCCGGTCAGATGGAATCCTCGGATTGTCCTGGAGTGGATGCGGTGGTGGAGAGATTGCATCATATCTGGGGGCAGGTGATGGACAATTTAAAGTTGTCCCAGGAGAAGACTCAGCTTTTTGCCAACCGTCACCGTCGTGTTGGTCCTCGGCTTTGTGTTGGAGATTTGGTGTGGTTGTCTTCTCGTTTTGTCCCTATGAGGGTCTCATCTCCTAAGTTTAAGCCTCGGTTCATCGGTCCGTATAAAATATTGGAGATTCTTAACCCTGTTTCCTTCCGTTTGGACCTCCCTGCATCCTTTTCTATTCATAACGTTTTTCATCGGTCGTTATTGCGCAGGTATGAGGCACCGGTTGTGCCTTCCGTTGAGCCTCCTGCTCCGGTGTTGGTTGAGGGTGAGTTGGAGTACGTTGTGGAAAAAATCCTAGACTCCCGTGTTTCCAGACGGAGACTCCAGTATCTGGTCAAGTGGAAGGGATACGGCCAGGAGGATAATTCTTGGGTCACTGCATCTGATGTTCATGCCTCTGATCTGGTTCGTGCCTTTCATAGGGCCCATCCTGATCGCCCTGGTGGTTCTGGTGAGGGTTCGGTGCCCCCTCCTTGAGGGGGGGGTACTGTTGTGAATTTGGATTCTGGGCTCCCCCGGTGGCTACTGGTGGAATTGAACTTGTGACATCATCTTCCCTGTTCACCTGTTCTGATTAGATCTGGGTGTCGCTATATAACCTGGCTTCTTTGTTAGATGCTTGCCGGTCAACAATGTTATCAGAAGCCTCTCTGTGCTTGTTCCTGCTCCCAGACATCTACTAGATAAGTTGGACATTCGTCCATGTTTTGTTTTTGTATTTTGGTTCCAGTTCACAGCTGCAGTTTCGTTACTGTGTCTGGAAAGCTCTTGTTGATCAGGAATTGCCACTCTGGTATTATGAGTTAATGCCAGAGTCCTAAAGTAATTTCTGGATGTGTTTTGTTAGGGTTTTCTACTGACCATGAAAGTATGCTTTCTGTCTTCTGCTATCTAGAAAGCGGACCTCAAATTTGCTAAAACTATTTTCCTGCTGCGTTTGTTGTTTCATCTCATATCACCGCCAATATATGTGGGGGTCTTCTGTCTCCTTTTTGGGCATTTCTCTAGAGGTGAGTCAGGTCTTATATTTCCCTCTGCTAGCATTATTTAGTTCTCCGGCCGGCGCTGGGCATATAGGGATAAAAAGTAGGACATGCTACCTGGCTACTTCTAGATGATGCGGTAGGTTTAGTTCATGGTCAGTACAGTTACATCTTCCAAGAGCTTGTTCCTATTGAGGCTTATGCTAGTTCTCTGGCCATGGAGATCATGACAGATGTCTTTCTCCTCCATTGACTCCTCCTCATCCTCCTCACAAAGTGTCCCCTGCCTACGCGTTTGTGAGGAACCACATGGCGCTGACTGTCCAGAAGATGATGAAAATGGTGAATCCTCATCCTCCACCTCTTCCACAACATCATCCCTTAGCGCTTGCAGTGATTTTTCAAGCAGGCAGACAGTCATGCTGACTAGTGCATCATCTGCACTCGCCATCCGCGTGGAATAATCGAAGGGACGCAAAACCTGGCAGACGTCCTTCATAGTGGCCCACTCTGTGGTTGTGAAGTCTGAACGGCGCGGAGTGCGACTTCTTTGCGCCTGATGCAGCTGGTACTCCATTACAGCTTGCTGCTGCTCACACAGCCGCTCCAACATATGTAACGTGGAATTCCACCTGGTAGGTAGGTCACATATGATGCGATGTTCCGGCAGGCGGTGTCGGCGCTGCAGAGCCGCAATGCGCGATTTTGCCGTGCTGGAACGCCGCAAGTGAGCACACTCTAGGCGGACCTTGTGCAGCAGTGCATCAAGATCCGGATAGTCCCTCAAAAAACTCTGCACAACCAAATTGAGCACATGTGCCAGACATGGGATGTGAGTGAGGTTGCCGAGGCCCAGAGCTGCCACCAGATTTCGGCCATTATCACACACTACCATGCCTGGCTGGAGATTCGCTGCCACAAACCACACATCGCTCTCCTGCTTGATGGCATTCCAGAGCTCCTGCGTTGTGTGGCTTTGATTCCCCAAAGAAATTAATTTCAAGACGGCCTGTTGACGTTTGGCCATGGCTGTGCTCATGTCGGTCATAACAGGTAAATGTTCATCACGGGTCCATGTGGAGGTGGACTGTGACGGCTCCTGCAGCGATGATTCTGAGGAACTGGTGTAAGAGGAGGAGTCAATGCGTACAGAATGGATTCCTGCAATCCTTGGAGTGGGCAGGACACGTCCTGCGCCACTCGCATGATCTGTACCCGGCTCCACAACATTAACCCAATGGGCAGTGAGGGAAAGGTATCGCCCCTGTCCATGTTGACTGGTCCACGCATCGGTGGTGAGGTGGACCTTGCTACTGACGGCGTTCAGTAGCGCGTGTTTTATGTGTCCCTCCACATGCTTGTGCAGGGCAGGGACAGCTTGCCTGCTGAAGTAAAAGCGGCTGGGCACATTGTACTGTGGGACTGCCAATGACATCAAGTCACGGAAGCTGTCAGTCTCCACCAGCCTGAATGACAGCATTTCCAGTGACAGAAGTTTGGCAATGCCTGCAGTCAGAGCCTGTGCTCGTGGGTGGTTTGATGAGAAAGGCCGCCTTTTCTCCCATGCCTGTACTACCAATGGCTGTAGACTGGGCTGGGAGTGTGTGGATGACTGGGAACGTGGTGCTGCGGGTGGAATTACAGTGGGTCTCTGGACAACAGGGCCAGAGGTTCTTCCACGGCGATCCTGGGAGGAAGCTGAACCAGCTGCGTGTGAGCTGGAGGAAGAGGCAACACGAGCTGAAGAGGTGGTAGCTGCCGCTGTTGGTTGGCCTAGCTCTTCAGTGTGTTTTTCAAACTCCACCGCGTGCCTGGTGCGCACATGTTTCCACATGTTGGAGGTATTGAGGTTGCTGACATTTCGACCTCTTTTGACTTTGTGATGACACACCTTGCATTTGACATAGCAAATGTCATCTGCAACTGTGTCAAAAAAGGACCAGGCACTGCAAGTCTTGGGAGCGCCCTTTTTGTCTTTTAGAAGAGACATGCTCCGAACGGGTGCCAAAGCGGAAGCTGCAGGATCCGCAGTCTTCCCCCTCCCTCTGCCTCTTTGGCCCGTTCGGGGAATCTCTTCCTCAGAGCTGCTCCCACCACCTTCCTGTCCCTCACGCCAAGATGGGTCAAGGACCTCATCATCTACACTACCCTCTGCCACCAACTGCTCCTCCTGGGTAGTCTCAGCAGCAGAGCACGCACCAGAAAGTGGCACCTGAGTGTCATCAGTGGATGCGTCCTGCGATGTGGTGACCGGAGGCAGTGGCCCACCCGCCTCTTCAGAGGAAGAGAGAAAAAGCGGTTGGGCATCACTGCACCCTGCCTCTTCTTCCATTTCTCCAATGCTGCTTGGCTGGCCCCCTGTTTCCAAGCCAAGAGATTCAGAGAACAGAAGTAGAGACGGCTCCTGTCCTGGGCTCTCTGTCTGCCTGGGCAATTTGGCAGGTGGTGAAGAGACAGATGGCTGCTCTCCAGTGCTCTGTGTCTGAGAGGATGTGGCACTAATTGAAGTTGATGCGTTAGCTGCCATCCATCCAACAACAGCTTCAATTTGTTCTTCACGCAGCAGAGGTGTACGGCGCTCTGTGACAAAGCTGCGCATGAAGGACTGTTCCCTGGTGAAACTGGGTGCTGAGGAGTCACTGGTGCCCGCAGCAGGTACAGAATCCCCAAGTCCTGTCCCTGCTCCGCGCCCACGCCCACGTGCCTTACTCCCTGCCTTCTTCATCTTGGTTGACTGATAAAGATAAGCAGAAAAGTACTAACGGGTAACGGCTTTGTGTGCTTATTCCTGAACAGCTCCTAACAGGTATAAGAAACACTAATTTTCTAAAGTGTGGACTAGACTTTAATATGAGCTAATGTGGCCTACACAAATGTAAAGTGGTGTGTTTGGTGAACTTTATTATTTATTTATTTTTTGGGGGCTGAACTGACAACAGAGAGAGCTGCAGTCACACGGAGACCGTGCAGACAGCCGTAAACTGCGCTGCAAGGCCCAAAAACCCTCCTCTACGTTATCCTATGTAGTGTTTTTCCACAAGTTAGCTGGATACGGGTGGAAAGTCACTAATAGGAATTATTAGAAAAAATGAGCAGCAGACTACACTACTTGAAAAAAAAAAAAAAATAGAACAGTATGAGGCAATGAACCACCCTCCCTGAACTGAATACAACCAGCTATGGCCTATGGCTGCACACAGACTAGAGAGTGGGCTGCACTCACACACACCCACACACAGACCTTGCAGATCGCTGTGAAAACAGCGCTGCAAGGCAAAAGCAAGGTGATTAGTAGGTGAACACAGCGGTTGCTAAATTAGCCTTGGAAAGGAACAATGAAGCAAATCGCTATCTCTAAACTGGCCCTCAGTCAGCAAACAGCGTCCTGTCACTAACTGAATTCACAGCAGAGTGAGCGCAAAATGGCGCCAGCGACTTTTAAACTGAAGCATGACATCATTTCAGCAGCCAATCACAGCCTTGCCAGTAGTTTCATGCCCTCCATGCTGAACAGGATGTGCCCACACTTGGAATCATTCTCATTGGCTGAATTCGTGCAAATTTGTGCAGTTTGAATCCTGGGAACTTCCGATTCCGGTATCCGATACGCGGCAAGTATCGGATCTCGGTATCGGAATTCCGATACCGCTAAGTATCGGCCGATACCCGATACTTGCGGTATCGGAATGCTCAACACTAAAAATAAACCCTTTCTTTCCTTGTAGGTTCATTCTACATGAAGGAAAACAGCTAAGAATAATGTAGGATGTATTGGGGGAGGTGGCGGAGACATTAAAGGCATAGAGGTTTAGCCCAATCACATAGAATAGCAGGAATTTTAATTTTTTTTTAATACGTTCGGAGTTACAAAGATATTGACTATGTTAAGTTTTTTTTTATTTTGTCAGATATTGATGTTTCACTACTTCCACGCCCTTCACCCTCTTTTTTACTTCTCCCACACTTTCTTCTTCATCATCATCAGCATCTTTGACATCAACTTCTTCTTCACCTTATTCATCTTCTTCTTCATCTTCTACCTATTATGTTTTTTTGTTACATTGTTCATATTCTTTATATTTAACTATTATTCTTCTTCATATTCAACTTCTTCATCATATTCTTATTTGTGACAGGCATTCCCGTAGTTGTTATCTCTAAAAGTTTGAAGATTACACCTTCCGTTCTGCCTGTCACAAAAGAGTTACATTTGTCCGCGTTCAGTCTGGCCTGCAGCATCAGGCTTTATCCATGGGCACCACGAGGAGGAATGGACTCACCCCCATACACTGCTTAGTCTTCTTCTGCTTATAATTTAGATAATATCTTTTGCTCTGATATTTAGTGTTATGCTTAATGTTCTTCTGCTCTTTGTTCTGCGGCCTCTTGTTCTTCTGCTTCTCGGTCTCCCATGTCGTCATCGTCTCCAGGGTCGTCGTCTCCGGGGTCGTCGTCATTGGGTTGGTCTTCAGGGTCATCGTCTCCAGGGTCGTCGTCATCTCAGTGGTTGTTGTCTCTGGTGTCGTCATCATCTTAGGGGTGGTCTTCCGGGTCGTCGTCTTTAGGGTCTTGAACTTGGAAATGTAGCAGAAGGTACAACAAGGCAGAGAAAATGCCGAGAAACAGCTGATGGAACTGGAACTCGGATGGCTACCCGAAGGTCCAAGAGCCAATGGAACTACCGAGGACCAGCTGACGTTACTGGAACCCGGTTACTAAGCAGGAGGTACCCGTACCTGAAAGCACTACCAAGGACCACCTGACGTTGGTAGAACTTGGATACCCAGAAGGAGGCACCTAAGCCAAAGGCTCTGCCCAGAACCAGCTGACGGTACTGGAACCAGGATGGGGAGCAGAAGGTACAAGAGCAAAAGACACTACCGAGAACCAGCTGACGGTACTGGAACCCGGATGGGTAGCCGAAGGTCCAAGAGCCAATGGAACTACCGAGGACCAGCTGACGTTACTGGAACCCAGTTTCTAAGCAGGAGGTACCCGTGCCTGAAAGCACTACCAAGGACCACCTGACGTTGGTGGAACTCAGATACCCAGAAGGAGGCACCTAAGCCAAAGGCTCTGCCCAGAACCATCTGACGGTACTGGAACGAGGATGGGGAGCAGAAGGTACAAGAGCAAAAGACACTGCCAAGAACCAGCTGACGGTACTGGAACCCGGATGGGTAGCCGAAGGTCCAAGAGCCAATGGAACTACCGAGGACCAGCTGACATTACTGGAACCCGGTTACTAAGCAGGAGGTACCCGTGCCTGAAAGCACTACCAAGGACCACCTGACGTTGGTGGAACTCGGATACCCAGAAGGAGGCACCTAAGCCAAAGGCTCTGCCCTAACCAGCTGACGGTACTGGAACCAGAATGGGGAGCAGAAGGTACAAGAGCAAAAGACACTGCCGAGAACCAGCTGACAGTACTGGAACCCGGATGGGTAGCCGAAGGTCCAAGAGCCAATGGAACTACCGAGGACCAGCTGACATTACTGGAACCCGGTTACTAAGCAGGAGGTACCTGTGCCTGAAAGCATTACCAAGGACCACCTGATGTTGGTGGAACTCGGATACCCAGAAGGAGGCACCTAAGCCAAAGGCTCTGCCCAGAACCAGCTGACGGTACTGGAACCAGGATGGGGAGCAGAAGGTACAAGAGCAAAAGACACTGCCGAGAACCAGCTGACGGTACTGGAACCTGGATGGGTAGCCGAAGGTCCAAGAGCCAATGGAACTACCGAGGACCAGCTGACGTTACTGGAACCCGGTTACTAAGCAGGAGGTACCCGTGCCTGAAAGCACTACCAAGGACCACCTGACGTTGGTGGAACTTGGATACCCAGAAGGAGGCACCTAAGCCAAAGGCTCTACCCGGAACCAGCTGACGATACTGGAACCAGGATGGGGACCTATGCAAGCTTGTCTTCCTAGAGCCCCAACTAGTGGTGTTGGAGCAAAGGGTCAGCAGGGGGAGCAGAGTGTAGGCCGAAGCCTGCACTGGAGGCATTTGGAGGTCTGTTGTGTCTGCGTGGCGTTTGCAGGACACGATGCCGGCTACACAGCAGGGGAACAGCAGGCGTTGCTGAACCCCACTGACACATTGGCGGGTGTTTTTCTCTGTGCAGCCAGCACTTCCGGGCGCCAACTGGCGGTGTTAGAGCCCAGGGTCAGCAGGAGGAGCAGAGGGAGCAGAGTGTAGGCCGAAGCCTGCACTGGCGGCAGTTTTAGGTCTGTTGTGTCTGCGTGGCGTTTGCAGGACACGTTGCCGGCTACACAGCAGGGGAACAGCTGGCGTTGCTGAACCGCACTGACACATTGGCAGGTGTTTTTCTCTGTGCAGCCACCACTTCCGGGCACCAACTGGCGGTGTTAGAGCCCAGGGTCTGCAGGAGGAGCAGAGTGTAGGCCGAAGCCTAATTGAACCAATTTTAAAGGTAACCTTTATCCCCCCCCTCAGGTGTTACAAACTAGAAGAGCCACACCTTGTTCAGCTGTAATGCTGCACAAGTGAAAGGTTGCTCTCTAAGTTTTGAAACTTGCAGACGCTGAACGAAACACGCATAAAATTTAGCCCCTTATACAGTCAAACTGTCTTGGAGGCGTGACTTTCCTTCTTAATGAGACGTAGCACAGCTGTCAAAAATCCCACCTTGGTGCTGGGCGCAGCCTCCTGAGCGTAGTTATTAGCTGTACAGGAGTCTGCGCTGTTGTGTTATCCCTTGGCCATGCGCTGTTAGCTCTGCCCATCTTCTGACATCATTTCATGTCGGCCGGTGCAGTTCGCGATGCCCATGAATCCCAGCCCCGCAGTGTCTTTTCATTAATTCACACTGCGGGGCTGGGATTCATGGCCTTGCGCAGTCAATATGTTCGCCTCTCACTCGTGTCCTTACACCTGCTACAGACTGTGCGGCGTCAGCTGATCCCTTATCGCATGCCACGGCCATGAAGCCGTACAGTCTGAAGAAGGCGGAAGGAGATGAGTGACAGGCGAAAATATGCACTGCTCATGCCCGTCAATCACACCCTCACAGTCAAAATAAATAAGATACCGAGGGGCATTGTGTCGGGCAGGGCAGCCGCAGAGGCGCAGCCAGCCAACCAATGAAGTCAGAAGACGGGCAGCGCTACCAAGGGGGTTGCAGCGTGTCATTACAAAGGAAAGTCACACCTCAGGGAAGGTTTAATGGTATTTAGGGACACATTTTAAACGTGTTGCGTTCGGCGTGTGCAAGGAGAGTAACTTAATGAGCCACCTTGTACAAATGCAGCATTACTGCAGTACAAGGTGGCTGTTATACATGCCAATGCCTGGGGGGGGACAGGTTCCCTTTAATTTCAGTTGTTGTGTCTGCGTGGCGTTTGCAGGACACGATGCCGGCTACATAGCAGGGGAATAGCTGGCGTTACTGAACCCCACTGACACATTGGCTGGTGTTTTTCTCTGTGCAGCCAGCAGTTCCGGGCACCAACTGGCAGTGTTAGAGCCCAGGGACAGTAGGAGGAGCAGGCTGGAGGTATTGCCGCAACACAGCAGGGGAGCAGCTGGCGTTACTGAACCCCAATAACAGAGGAGCGACTGTTGACTGTGCAGACAGCACTTCTGGGCAGCAACTGGCGGTGTTGAAGCCCAGGGACAGCAGGAGGAGCAGATTTGTTTTGCCAGATACACAGCTGGGAATCAGCTGACGTTACTGAAACCCAATAACATGGCAGCAAGTGTTAACTGTGCAGACAGCACTTCCAGGCACCAACTGGCGGTGTTAGAGCCCAGGGAAAGCAGGAGGAGCAGAGGAACACAGTGTAGGCCAAAGCCTGATTGTAGCAAGTTGAAAGGGAACCTTTAACCCCCCCCAAGGTGTTTGTAGCTGAAAGAGACATCTTGTGCAGCTCTAAGGATGCAAAAGGAAAAGGTGGCTCTTTTAATTATGTTCCTTGCAAACACAGAACTAAACACTTAAAATGTGTCCCCTGATACCGTGAGACCGTCCCGGAGGTGGGACTTTCCTTCGTAATGGGATGCAGCTCAGCCGTCATTCCTACCCCCTTGGTGGCGTGCGCCGCCTCCTCAGCATTGTTTGAATCTGTCCCGGAGCCTGCGCTGTTATGTTATCCCTTGGCCAGGCACACTTAGCGCTGCCCGTCTTCTGACATCATTCAGGTGTCAGGCTGGCAGCGCCTTTGCGGCCACGCTGCCCAAGATCCCACCTCGCAGTGTTGTCTAATGTAATCCCACAGCGGGCCTAGGATCCATGGGCATGCGCAGTGCATATCCTCGCCTCTCACTCCCCTCACTCCGGCTTCTTCAGACTGTGCGGCATCACGGCCGTGGCATGCTATTAGGGATCAGCTGACGGTGCAGAGTCTGAAGAAGGCGGAGGGAGATGAGTGAGAGCCTGAGGTGAAGATATGCACTGTGCATGCCCATGGATCCCAGGCCTGCAGTGTGATTAAATCAGAAGACACTGCGAGGCGGGATCTCAGCCAGCGCGGGCGCACATCTGCAGTCTGCCTGACACCAAATGATGTCAGAAGACGGGCAGCGCTAGGTGTGCATGGCCAAGGGACAACATAACAGCGCAGGCTCCGGGACAGAATTAAACAACGCTGAGGAGGCGGCGCACGGCACCAAGGGGGTAGGAATGACGGCTGTGCTGCGTCACATTATGAAGGAAAGTCCCACCTCCGGGACGGTTTTACGGTATCAGTGGACACATTTTACAAGTGTTAAGTTCTGCGTGTGCAAGGAGCTAAACTAAAAGAGCTACCTTTTACCTCGGAGGCAAGTCCCTCCGACCGGACGGTTTAACGGTGTGAGGGGACACATTTCAGAAGTGTTCGGTTCAGCGTATGCAAGGAGCACCACGAAAAGAGGCACTTTTCCCTTTTGCATCATTACTGCTGCACAAGGTGGCTCTTTCAGTAACAAACGCCTGGGGGGGGGACAGGTTCCCTTAAATTTTTGTTGTGCCAGCGTGGCGGTCGCATGACACGTTGCCGGATACACAGCAGGGGAGCAGCTGGCGTTACTGAACCCCACTAACACATTGGCGAGGTATTTGGCTCTGTGCAAACAGCACTTCCGAGCAACAACCAGCAGTGTTGGAGCCCCAGGGACAGCAGGAGGAGCAGAGTGTAGGCCGAAGCCTGCACTGGAGGCATGTAAATGTCTGTTAGTGTGCCAGCGTGGTGGTCGCATGACACGTTGCCGCACACACAGCTGGGAAGCAGCTGACGTTACTGAACCCCAATAACAGAGGAGCAACTGTTGACTGTGCGGACAGCACTTCCAGGCACCAACTAGCAGTGTTAGAGCCCAGGGACAGCAGGAGGAGCAGATTGGAGGTATTGCTGCACACACAGCTGGGGAACAGCTGACGTTACTGAACCCCAATAACAGAGGAGCGACTGTTGACTGTGCGCACAGCACTTCCAGGTACCAACTAGCGGTGTTAGAGCCCAGGGACAGCAGGAGGAGCAGAGGAACACCGTGTAGGCCGAAGCCTGATTGTGTCTTGGTACTCCCGCATTTTACGATCCCGGTTCAACGGTGTGATGAGGCTTTGTACGTTGTCCCGGTAGCGAGGATTGAGGAGGGTGTACACTCAATAATCAGCCATGTTGAGAATGTGGGCGATGTGCCGGTCGTTTCTCAGGCACTGCAGCATGTAATCAACCATGTGCTGCAGACTGCCAACTGGCCAAGAAACGCTGTCCCCTGCTTGAGGCGTGAGCTCTGCCCGCTCTTCATCACCCCACCCTCGCGGTACACACTGACTACTGGACAATTGTGTAACTCCCTCCTCTGGATGGATTTCTTCCTCCTCCATTGACTCCTCCTCATCCTCCTCACAATGTGTCCCCTGCCTACGCGTTTGTGAGGAACCACGTGGCGCTGACTGTCCAGAATCTGATGGAAATGGAGAGTCCTCATCCTCCACCTCTTCCACAACATCATCCCTTAGCGCTTGCAGTGTTTGTTGAAGCAAGCTGATAAGGGGGACAGTCATGCTGACTAGTTCATCATCTGCACTCGCCATCCACGTGGAATAATCGAAGGGATGCAAAACCTGGCAGACGTCCTTCATAGTGGCCCACTCTGTGGTTGTGAAGTCTGAACGGCGCGGAGTGCGACTTCTTTGCGCCTGATGCAGCTGGTACTCCATTACTGCTTGCTGCTGCTCACACAACCGCTCCAACATATGTAACGTGGAATTCTAACTGGTAGGTAGGTCACATATTATGCGATGTTCCGGAAGGCGGAATCAGCGCTGCAGAGCTGCAATGCGCGATCTTGCCGTGCTGGAACGCCGCAAGTGAGCACACTCTAGGCGGACCTTGTGCAGCAGTGCATCAAGATCCACATAGTCCCTCAAAAAACTCTGCACGACCAAGTTGAGCACATGTGCCAGACATGGGATGTGAGTGAGGTTGCCGAGGCCCAGAGCTGCCACCAGATTTCGGCCATTGTCACACACTACCATGCCTGGCTGGAGATTCGCTGGCACAAACCACACATCGCTCTCCTGCTTGATGGCATTCCATCATGTGGCTTCGATTCCCCAAAGAAATTGATTTCAAGACGGCCTGTTGACGTTTGGCCACGGCTGTGCTCATGTCGGTCGTAACAGGTAAATGTTCACGGGTCCATGTGGAGGTGGACTGTGACGGCTCCTGCAGCGATGTTTCTGAGGAACTTGTGTATGAGGAGGAGTCAATGCGTACAGACTGGATTCCTGCAATCCTTGGAGTGGGCAGGACACGTCCTGCGCCACTCGCACGATCTGTACCCGGCTCAACAACATTAACCCAATGGGCAGTGAGGGAAAGGTATCGCCCCTGTCCATGGTGACTGGTCCACGCATCTGTGGTGAGGTGGACCTTGCTACTGACGGCGTTCAGTAGCGCGTGTTTTATGTGTCCCTCCACATGCTTGTGCAGGGCAGGGACGGCTTGCCTGCTGAAATAAAAGCGGCTGGGCACATTGTACTGTGGGACTGCCAATGCCATCAAGTCACGGAAGCTGTCAGTCTCCACCAGCCTGAATGACAGCATTTCCAGTGACAGAAGTTTGGCAATGCCTGCATTCAGAGCCTGTGCTCGTGGGTGGTTTGACGAGAATGGCCGCCTTTTCTCCCATGCCTGTACTACCGATGGCTGTAGACTGGCCTGGGAGTGTGAGGATGACTGGGAACGTGGTGCTGCGGGTGGAATTACAGTGGGTCTCTGGACAACAGTGCCAGAGGTTCTTCCATGGCGATCCTGGGAGGAAGCCGAACCAGCTGTGTGTGAGCTGGAGGAAGAGGCAACACGAGCTGAAGAGGTGGTAGCTGCCGCTGTTGGTTGGCCTAGCTCTTCAGTGTGTTTTTGTAACTCCACCGCGTGCCTGGTCCGCACATGTTTCCACATATTTGAGGTATTGAGGCTGCTGACATTTCTCCCCCTTTTGATTTTCTGATGACACACCTTGCATTTGACAAAGCAAATGTCATCTGCAACTGTGTCAAAAAAGGCCCAGGCACTGCAAGTCTTGGGAGCGCCCTTTTTGGCTGTTGGAAGAGGCATGCTCCGAACGGGTGCCGAAGTGGAGGCTACAGGGTCCGCAGTCTTCCCCCTCCCTCTCCCTCTTTGGCCCGTTCGGGGAATCTCTTCCTCAGAGCTGCTCCCACCACCTTTCTGTCCCTCACGCCACGATGGGTCAAGGACCTCATCATCTACACTACCCTCTGCCACCAACTGCTCCTCCTGGGTAGTCTCAGCAGCACAGCACGCACCAGAAAGTGGCAACTGAGTGTCATCATCAGCAGATGCGTACTGCGGTGTGGTGACTGGAGGCACTGGCCCAGCCGCCTCTTCAGACTCAGAGAGAAAAAGCTGTTGGGCATCACTGCACACTGCCTCTTCTTCCATTTCTCCAATGCTGCTTGGCTGGCCCCCTGTTTCCAAGCCAAGTGATTCAGAGAACAGAAGTAGAGACAGCTCCTGTCCTGGGCTCTCTGACTGCCTGGGCAATTTGGCAGGTGGTGAAGAGACAGTTATCCTATGTAGTGTTTTTCCACAATTTAGCTGGATACGGGTGGAAAGCCACTAATAGGAATTATTTGAAAAAGTGTGAAGCGGGCTGCACTATTTGCAAAAAAGGACAATGTATTTTACGCTATGAGGCAGTGACGCACCCTGAGCTGGATACAACCGGCTGTGGCTGCACACAGACTACAGGGCGAGCTGCATTCACACGCAGACCGTGCAGACAGCCGTAAACGACGCTGCAAGGCCCCAAAAACCTCCTCTACGTTATCCTATGTAGTGTTTTTCCACAATTTAGCTGGATACGGGTGGAAAGCCACTAATAGGAATTATTTGAAAAAATGTGCAGCGGGCTGCACTATTTGCAAAAAAGGACAATGGAATGGATAGAACAGTATGAGACAGTGAACCACCCTGAGCTGAATACAACCGGCTGTCGCTGCACACAGACTAGAGAGTGGGCTGCACTCACACACACACACACAGAGACCTTGCAGATCGCTGTGAAAACAGCGCTGAAAGGCAAAAGCAAGGTGAACACACAGCGGTTGCTAAATTAGCCTGGGAAAAGCACAAAGAAGCAAATCGCTATCTCAACTGGCCCTCAGTCAGAACACAGCGTCCTATGCCTAACTGAATTCACAGCAGAGTGAGCCAGAAAGGGCGGCAGCGTTTTTTATAGTGCATCATGACATCATTTCAGCAGCCAATCACAGCCTTGCCAGTAGTTACATGCCCACCATGCTGAACAGGATGTGCCCACACTTGTAATCATTCCGCATTGGCTGAATTTGTGCTGTTTGAATTATGGGAACTTCCGATTCCGGTGTCGGATATGTGGTAAGTATCGGATCTCGGTATCGGAATTCCGATACCGCAAGTATCGGCCGATACCCGATACTTGCGGTATCGGAATGCTCAACACTATCCAGTACCCATCCTCCAAAAGGGTGTTGTGATTTCGGCTCTCACTACCGAGGTTGAGGCTGAGATTGCCGAAGCTCAGGAGGAGGTACCATCTGAGCTTCTCATCAACAAATCTTTTGTACCGCTTCATCTCCGCTTAAAGGTTTTGGCGGAGCATCATGATGCTGTCCTGGCTGGCCACCCAGGGGTTAGAGGTACCTTGGAGTTGGTGTCACATCGGTTTTGGTGGCCCAAGATCCGACAGGACGTGGTCTCATACGTGTCAGCTTGTACCACGTGCGCTAGGGCTAAGACGCCCCGCTCCCTTCCTATTGGCACACTACTTCCTCTTGAAGTACCTGGTAAGCCATGGACGGAAATCTCCATGGATTTCATCACTGATTTGCCCTCATCAGCTGGGAACATGGTCATCTTGGTGATTGTTGATCGGTTTTCTAAAATGTCGCACTTTGTGTCTTTGCCTTCGTTGCCTAACGCTAAGACTCTGTCTCAGGTATTTGTGCAGGAGGTGGTCAGACTTCATGGGGTACCGTCTGACCAAAAACCAAGAAAACAGATTGGACTATGAAATAGGCACGCACAACCAACCAAATAGAAAAATAACAAATGTTTTATTGAGCACTACAGCAAAAACACATAAAAGCAATTAAAATGTACAAGTATGTACATGACACCCTGATATAAATATCCTACAAATAACATGCAGTCGATATAGAACATATATAGGTCCGCCTGATATATATCACATGATATGAATGGAACAAAAAAACCTCCTAATGAATAAATTAAATACGTCAAAGTATGCAATAAACGCACCAGTACAGAGCATAGATGTAAAATACTATGGGTTAATAAATATCAGAGCATGCGGGGAACCTGGTGGAATAAATGTCCATACCACGTCCTATACAATAAGCGATGGCAGAGTGCCCAGTGGATAACAAAAAGAAAGAAAACCCATAGTTATAGAGAAAGGGCCATGTGATGCCCGGCATACTCAGCTGGAACTCGGAGGAAAATAACAGGCTAGGACCCTGGTCTGTATCTAGAGTGCTGAATCTGAAAGAAGGTTATTAGTCTTAATGCCTAAGAGTGGACGGCATAAAGTAAAGTAGGCAGGGTGTCAGACAAGAGCCCCACGCGTGTCGCCGCCGCAGCGGCTTCGTCAGGGGAAGTAGGTGCTGTGAGTGTTCACTTACATTTAAATAGAAAGTCCAATTAGCCGGAATGTGTGCCAGCCGTGTCGTATCACAGGGAGAAAGGCGTGAACCGGAAGTCACGCTAGCCGGAAATGGTGAGCGGCAGAACGGAAAAACACAAAGAATCTCCATGGAGAAAGATGACGCATGCGCAGGCGCGGCTCTAGGTACTGAGCCGCGCTGCACAAGCGCCTAGAGGGAGGAGATAGGGACCCTATAGATCCGGTGATATGTGGGGCCTGCAAATGAAAGCTACTGACGCAACAGCGTGCGCAAACCTATGTAAAGGAATGCATATCATATTTAGAAGAGTACTCAATATCCATGTAGCCCACATAGTATACGGAAACATGGGAACATAAGGACGTGAGGAGAGCTGGCATGCAGTCAAAGACAACAGATACAATTGGTATATATAAACTTACGTGAGGGGAATATAATTCATAAGAAAAACACACATGCAACCATAATAAACAAAAAAAAAAAACATGTGAAAAAATATATATTAAATAATATAGATGAATAAAAAAGAAAATAAACAAAATTATAATAAAGAAAACCTCCGCTCTCTCATATACTCCGATCCGAATGATAATAAGAATAGCACCATAGAATGAAGGTGCACTGAGTAAATGTCCAAGTCCATTACTACGTAATGCACCAAGGGTCCCAAGGAGATAAGATAAAAAGATGAAATGAAAGTCTTTGTCCATCCGACAGTCGGATGTATTCAATCCTCCTCCATTCAACGTCACACATGACACTTCTCATAGAGGTTCAATGGTCGTATTTTGAGTGGTAGTCCAAAGTCTTAGTATGATATAGGTATCTAGAAGTCCATATTCCCACCAGGTCATGTACAGAGGAGCAGGCATCCAAAACCCAACTAATATGGGCGAGAACAAACAAAGTAGATCCAATGGTAGATCTTGAAAAGAAATGAAAACATAGCCACGTAATGATAATGATGATAATGAGCTTTCCAAGGATGTAGATAAAAAGATCCAGAAATGAGGATAAGACAGCTGGTCGTATTTCAGTGGTCGTATTTTGAGTGGTAGTCCAAAGTCTTAGTATGATGTAGGTATCTAGAAGTCCATATTCCCACCAGGTCATGTGCAGAGGAACAGGCATCCAAAACCCAACTAATATGGGCGAGAACCAACGAAGTAGATCCAATGGTAGATCTGGAAAGGAAATGAAAAAATGGCCACGTAATGATAATGATGATAATGAGCTTTCCAAGGACGTAGATAAAGGGATCTAGAAATGAGGATAAGACAGCTGGGATGAAGACATTTAGCTTCCCAAGAACCCTGTGAAAAGTAGCTCCTCATTTAGACCAGAGGGGGTTACAGACTGTAAATGAAAAATCCATCTGGATTCGATTTGTAGAAGAAGTTTACGTCTATCCCCGCACTCTCTCATTCGGGGTAAGCTTCTGTAAACCTACTACTGTAAGGTCACTTGAGGAACCCCTATGGTGAGCTAGGAAATGTTCAGCCACTGGGGTGAGGGCCTTACCTTTCCTTGAGTCAGAGGCCGCTAGATGTATAGTTGAGATGTGTTTCTGAACTCGTTTCTTCAGTTCCTGTGATGTCTGTCCGACATACACTAACCTACAAGGACAAATTAAGGCATATATAACGTCCCTGGATTTACAATTAATGTATGCCTTCAAAGGATGTCTACTATTGCGTGTAGGATGAAGAAAGGTATTCCGAGTCGGGATCATGTGAGGACAAACATTACAATCCCCACAGGGAAATGATCCTCTAAGGACAATCCCCCTATGCAGTCTCACTGTTGGTCTTGTAAAGTGACTCCTGGTAAGGAGATCTCTTAAATTTGGTGCTCGTCTTGCCGTCATAAGGGGTCTGTCACTCGTGACCTCAACCGTCTGTGTATCTGTTCTCAAGATCTGCCAATGTTTTGATAAAATGTCACCCACCTGTTTCCAGCTGTCATTGAAGTCGGTAATAAATCTCGTCTGTGTCTCCTGACACCATCCCTTTGAGGAAAGAAGTGACTTCTGATCCTGACTCTTTGCCCTCTGGTAGGCCTTAGAGATAATACGTCTCGGATAACCCCTCTGACGAAACCGATCCGAGAGATCGCGGGCCTGGATTGAAAAATCATGACCACGGGTACAGTTGCGTCTGACACGCAGAAACTGTCCCGTGGGTACACCCACCTTGGTATGCCAGGGGTGGAAACTTGAGAAGTCCAAAAGTGCATTAGTTGCCGTTGGCTTTCGAAATAAATCCGTCGCCAAACGACCCTCATGAGGAAAGATCTTCAGGTCCAAAAAGGTAGTTTCACTGGCAGACAAGGAATGGGAGAAAAAAATGTTAAAGGGATTAGAGTTCAGGCTCCTAATGAATTCCTCACATTCCTCTTTCGTGCCCCTCCAAAGAATGAAAACATCATCTATAAAGCGTACCCAGGCGTGGACGTGGGCGGCGAAAGAGGGTAAGGGATAGACAAATTTCTCCTCCCATCAGCCTAAAAAGATGTTAGCGTAGGCTGGTGCACATTTCGCGCCCATCGCCACGCCTGATCGCTGGAGGTAATAAATCCTGTCAAAGAGGAAATAGTTATGATGAAGGACGAATGACAGGAGATCAAGTAAAAATGAATCATGCCCCCTGTCCAAGGAGCTCTTCACATTCAGAAAATGAGCAACCGCCTCAATCCCTTCTTTATGACTAATATTAGAATAAAGTGACTCCACGTCACACGTGACCAATAAAAAATCATCCGGGAGTTCAATCTGGCCACACACCTCAATAAAGTGTGAAGAGTCACGAGTAAATGAAGGGAGAGATGAGGCGATGGGTTGAAGGAAGAAGTCCAGGTACTCACCCGCTCTTTCGCACATGCTGCCAACACTGGAGACGATTGGCCTACCAGGAGGCTTGATGCTATCCTTATGTATCTTTGGCAACATATAAAATGTTGCCGTAACCGGATTTTCTATCCACAGGTACCGCTTTTCTTGTGTGGTGATAATGGCAAGCTGATGGGCCCTGCAAAGAAGACGTTCAAATTTCGAGAGGAATAGAGAGGTTGGCTTAGAAGGAAGCTTTTGGTAGTATTGAGTATTACTAAGCTGGCGTTTCGCCTCCATTTCATATAGCTGATAGGACCACAACACCACGTTGCCTCCTTTGTCAGCTTCCTTTATTGTAAATTCTCTATTATTCTGCAAAGCAGATAAAGCCCGTTTCTCCTCTATGCTTAAATTGGAGGTACCACCTACCCAAGTAGGCATAGCCTGGATGTCACGCTTAACCATCTCGAAAAATATTTTAATGGCCGGTACCAGGGAAAAGGACGGTGTTTTGAGGGACTTGTTCCTACCTGGGAATTTCCTTCTTGTGGAACCCGACTCATTTTCTTCGAGAAGCTCTAATAAATCCTGAAAGGTGCTCCGTTCGTCCATGGGCATCTTTTGCAGAATGTCCGGTCTCCTGTACATGACCTGGAAGGTGAGCTTTCTACAGAAGAGATATAGATCCTTGATAAGAACAAATTTATCTACTGGGTGTGTGGGGACAAAAGATAACCCCTTCTGAAGAACCGATAATTCAAGGGAAGAAAGCTGATACTCAATTAATTACCTGCAATACCGTTGATCCAAGCTCCTGAGCAGATGAAGTCAAGTCCCGGGTCCCTGGCTCATTTACTTCCGTCTGGTGGGGTAATGGTGCCAATGAGGTGAAGTTTGACCCCTGTGTCGTGTTAATCTTTTTTTCACGCTTCTTGCGTTTGCCCCCACGTCTGGTCCGTGGTCTACCTCGCTCCCGGTAGACGACAAAAAATCGCTTGAACTATCCCCCCTCTGTACAGAGTTATTAGTCGATATAGTTGGATCCCCTCTACCTACTCCCTTGCGGCGAGCATTGCCAACATGTCTCCATTTGTACGCTGTCTGTTGTTCAAAATCCATCCTGTCCCTCTGAAACTTCTTACATTTGCGTTGTGTTACTTCTGATTCATATTTGTCAAGTGTATCCTTGAGTTTGTTTTTAAAAATCAAGACCTGACCCTCATTATACGTAGCAAGTTTAGCTTCCAAATCTTTGATCAAAACTTTTGTAGATGAAAAAAGTGTCCTGTCATGTTCAAGCAATAGATTCATCAAAATAGTTGAGCAACGTGTTAGTCCCTGTTCCCACGTCTGTTGAAAAGAATCAGTGGGTTCCCAAGCCGGGAA
This sequence comes from Ranitomeya variabilis, assembly GCF_051348905.1. Classification (NCBI taxonomy): domain Eukaryota; kingdom Metazoa; phylum Chordata; class Amphibia; order Anura; family Dendrobatidae; genus Ranitomeya; species Ranitomeya variabilis. Next base: position 542,142,747 of record NC_135232.1, on the reverse strand, counting down.
GATAGATACCCGAAGCCCCCTGGGGACAAATCCAGATTTGATATATTCATCTAGGCTTCTCATGTTCCACCAAAGCCTCACACACGTCTTGTGGGCTTTGGTTAAATCGGAACATAGTGCAGAGAAGCCATTGTCTATACTAGAGGCAGCTACTGTATTAACTTCAAACACACTAGAAGATTTGGCCCGCCAGGCTGCCTCCCTGGCCTCCCAATCCATGACGGCCACAGCGTCACACTAACCGGACCACAAATAATCTATAATTTTATACTAGCGCCACCAAAATAGGTGTGTGCAACCCTTAAGGGGTTCCGTCTGACATCGTGTCTGATAGGGGGTCTCAGTTTGTGGCAAAATTTTGGAAAGCATTTTGCTCACGGCTGGGGATCAAGTTGTCTCATTCTTCGGCGTTCCATCCTCAGTCAAATGGTCAGACTGAGCGTATGAACCAAAATTTGGAACAGTACCTACGCTGCTTTGTCTCTGATAACCTGGAGGAGTGGTCTACCTTTCTTCCTTTGGCTGAGTTTGCCATCAATAATCACCATCAGGAGTCGTCTGAGGAGTCTCCGTTTTTTTGTGTTTACGGGCTACATCCTCAATTTTGTACCTTGAGTCAGAGGGGCTCTTCCGGCGTTCCGGAGGAGGATCAGTTAGGAGCACAATTGTCATCAGTCTGGAGGAGAGTTAAACAGCGCCTGTTGAGTGTGGGTGCTAGGTACAAATGTGTGGCTGACAGTAGGTGTGTGCCAGGTCCGGACCTGAGTGTGGATGACTGGGTGTGGTTATCCACAAAAAACATAAGACTCAAAATACCGTCCCTTAAATTGGGTCCACGGTTTATTGGTCCATTTAGGGTCACCGCCGTCATTAACCCAGTAGCGTACCGATTGGAGCTCCCTACGTTGTATAAGATACACAACGTGTTCCACAGGTCTCTTCTAAAGACGGTGGTGGGTTCTGTGGATGCGGCGCCTATGCCACCTCCAGTCTTGGTGGATGGTAATTTGGAGTTTGAAGTCTCCAAGGTGGTTGACTCTCGTGTAGTGCGTCGCACTTTACAGTACTTGGTACACTTGCGTGGTTATGGGCCTGAGGAGAGGTCCTGGGTACCAGCCTCGGATATTCATGCGGATCGGCTGGTCAGGTTTTTTCATCATAGCCATCCAGACAAGCCGGGTCCTATAAGCCGTGAGGGCCCTGGGGTCCCTCGTAGAAGGCGGGGTACTGTCATGTCGGATGCTGTTCAGACCAGGTCGTTCTACAGAGAGCGGTAATTCCGCTTTTGACCACTATGTGCTCATTGGCGTCGGCTAGATTTTATCTAGCTGTTCCGGGGTTAATTTACCTGATCCTCGGATTGGAAGCTGGGCCATGTCCATTGCCTTTAAATAGTTCTCCTGATCATTGGGCGTCGCCGATTATACCTTCTGTCTTGTGCGTTGTTATCTCGGTCCGGAGTGGAGAGCTGGTTGTTGGAGATTCGTTGCTGGTGGTGTATTTTCCTTAGTCTTATTTACTCCTTCCTATATTTGTATTTATTTTGCCCTGCACATTTATAGTGTATTCCTGAGTGACTGCGGTGTGGTGTATATTTTCCTTTATCCTTGTCTGTGCTAACTGTGGGTATTGGTGTATTACCTCTTCACTGGGTGGTGGGCGGTTGGTTTCAGCCTAGGGTTGAAACAGGAGACAGGGCGAGGGTCGAGGCCTGGACATGCACACCATCAGTGTAAACTCCAGGTAGAGGGTCAGTCAGGATTTCCCTAGTCTGAGGGAAATTGCAGGGGCCCGGGTTATTAGCTCTCGCTCACCTAGTCTCCCCGTGACAGTCTGCCATAAAGCCTGTTGCGAGTTTTAGTAACGGAAGGGATTTGAGAATAACATCTCTGGAAGTCTTAGCTTTGAGATGTTCCTCCAAATCTTCTATCCACAAATGCATGGACCGGGCTACCGATGTTACCGCTATATTGGCCCGTATTATTGTCGCCGAGGATTCTCAAGTTCTCTTGAGCAGTCCATCTGCTTTGCGATCCATTGGATCCTTTAAAGCGGAGGAGTCTTCAAATGGAATTGATGTCTTCTTTGCCACCTTTGCTAATGGCACATCAATCTTGGGAACTTCACCCCAAACTTTAATATCCTCTGGATTATAAGGTAAAAGGAGTCTGAAGTCTCTAGGTACTACTAGTCTCTTTTCCGCTTCCTGCCACTCTTCCAAAATCATGGAACGAATATGATTGTTCACTGGAAACACTTTCGTGACTTGAGCATGTAAACCGCCAAACATTTCATCTTGAATAGAGGTTTCCTCTGACGTGTCGTGTAACTGCATGGTGCTACGTACAGCATGTAGGAGTTCATCCGTATCTGCCGCCGAGAAGAGATACCTCTTTCCTCTTCCTAATGGTTCCTCTCTTCCTTCTTGGTCTGATTCCTCTGAATCCTCTTCCTCCGAAGGACTAGAGTCTCCGGGTCTTTTCCGCGATGTTTGCGGTTCTGTCTGGCTGGCGTGGGGAAGATTCAGGCTCGAGATGGATGCCTGAACTTCCTGACGTATCATTGTTCTCATATTGGTTAACAAAGTAGTCTGTTCTTCCCCAATGATTTTAGATGTGCATGACTTGCATAGTGGCTTTCGCCAATTTTCCGGGAATCTAGCTGCATAAATAGGGCATTTACTTTTTCCGGATTTTTTCTTTTCAGGCGCAGGGATGGGAGGCTCAGCCTAAAATATATAGAGATCCTAGTAAGTAGGGGAGTAGGGGAATAGATAAGAAGCATTGTGGTATGGCTTTGATTAGCCAACTCACGTGCCCCTGTGGCTGATCTGGCCCCTCAGGTCTGGCTGCCTCCTCCATTGTGGTAATACCTTAGCCGGGGTGCTCCTTATCAGGATGGCCGGTGGCATATAGACCCCCCACACATTGTTTATATATGTTTTACCTGGTTGATCCTGCCCTCCTTACCGCGTCCTCGCGGCTGACTGTGCTCAAAGGCCTCTTCTGAGGCCAGTGCTGCCGCTGGCGTTCCACTCTCTGGCGCTCGCCTTGACCAGAAGTGACACGGCCGGAAGTGACGCGGCTGTTGTACCTGGAGGCGGCCGCTGCTGATGGAGGCGACCTCCGCTGATGGAGCGGCCGCATGCTGGAATCGGCCGCCCCAGCAGACAAGCACCCAGACCGAAAGCACCATGTACGGAGGAAGTGGACCCCACCCCAGAAGCAGCGCTACATTGGGGAGGCTGACGGACCCCCCATGGCAGGTATCAGCCACAGATCACTTGCAGTGGGGAAGGGAAAGGCTGGGCCCCCAGATCCCCACCATCTGCATAGCACCGTCGGAGGAAAAGCTTGCTGTTCCTATCCACAGTGGGACAGGAAAAACACTGGTGGTTGGAGTGGGGAGGGTCCTTTTAACCGCTTGTTGTTCGTGTCCCACTGAGGGTAAGAAGGACGTCCTCCAATGGTGCTGTCAGGTGGTGAACTGGAAAACAGAATATAGTTTTTATATGTTAGTATAATTCATAGAGTCCATATTGTCAATGAGTCTTTGTAAGTTCTCTGTGGTATCTTTGTTTTTTATCAGACCATTGGTGTTCCACATTACATACAATCAGCCAAATCTACCGAAGTTTGCGCTTTGCAGAATATGTATTCACATTGGACTGCAGTTATCAAAGTAGTCATCTTTTGGGTTTGTTTTATTATCAAGGTAGTCATCACTTGAGTTTGCTTTATCCCAGTCAGTATTGAGTCAAGCTTTATGTTTACCTAGAAAATATTTGCAATTAGAACTGAGAATTTTCTTTAAAAGCATAACAAATAATGATAAGTATCACAAAAACTGCTTGAATTAGGAAATGAATTACACCCAATATCCATCCACCTATTCCTTTAAACAGGTTCACGGGGTTTAACCATAAGAGCCATTCAGGGAGGGGTAAATCATCGAGTGAGTTAGTTTTATGCACCCCTTCCCTTTATCATTTCAAGTTATTCTATATCATGAGTAACTCTCATTAATCTGGAAGGATCCATATAGTGGCAACAGGCAGGTCCTACCACTTGACAGAAGCCTCCTTGAGAGGCTGTGAGACAATTACCGTATATACTCGAGTATAAGCCGACCCGAGTATAAGCCGACCCCCCTAATTTTGCAACAAAAAACTGGGAAAACTTATTGACTCGAGTCTAAGCCTAGGGTGGAAAATGCAGCAGCTACCGGTAAATGTCAAAAATAAAAATAGATACCAACAAAAGTAAAATTAATTGAGATATCAGTAGGTTATAATGCTCCATGCAGTTCTTTATGGCCCCATAGATGCCCCATATAATGCTCCATGCAGTTCTTTATGGCCCCATAGATGCTTCATATAATGCTCCATGCAGTTCTTTATGGCTCTATAGATGCTCCATATAATGCTCCATGCAGTTCTTTATGGCCCCATAGATGCTCCATATAATGCTCCATGCAGTTCTTTATGGCGTCATAGATGCTCCATATAATACTCAATGCAGTTCTTTATGGCCCCACCCCATAGATGCTCCATATAATGCTCCATGCAGTTCTTTATGGCCCCATAGATGCCCCATGTAATGCTCCAAGCAGTTCTTTATGGCCCCATAGATGCTCCATATAATGCTCCATGCAGTTCTTTATGGCCCTATAGACGCTCCATATAGTATTGTGCCATATGTAATGCTGCTGCTGCTGCACTAGAAAAAAAAATGACCTACTCACCTCTCGTTGCTGCTCCTCAGTGTCCAGTCTCTCCGCACTGACTGTTCAGGCAGAGGGCGGCGCGCACATCGCGCCCTCTGACCTGAACAGTCACAGCAAGAGGACGGGAAGACGGAGCGTCGGTGGAACGAGGGAAGGTAAATATGACATATTCACCTGCTCCCGGCGCTCCTGACACGGTACCCGCTTGACCCACATGGTCCCCGCATGGCAGCTTCTTCCTGTAGTGAGCGGTCACATGGTACCGCTCATTACAGCAATGAATATGTGGCTCCACCCCTGTGGGAGTGGAGTCCATATTCATTACTTTAATGAGCAGTACCACGTGACCGCTGAAGAGGGGAAGAACTTGAAGCTGCCATGCCGAACACTGTGGGACATGCAGGGACCGCGTCAGGAGCGCCGGGAGCAGGTGAGTATTTGACAGGCGTCCTCCCCCTCACCCGCCGACCCCCCCGCCTTCCATGACTCGAGTATAAGCCGAGAGGGGCACTTTTAGCCCATTTTTTGGGGCTGAAAATCTCGGCTTATACTCGAGTATATACGGTATGTACTATAGAATGATGATTAATAATAACTATAAGATGTTTCATGTAGGCTGATTCAACATTTAGAGCATCAAATAAATAATCAGTTATACTATCAAAAATGTCACCTAGTCGATGCATACCAACACATATTCATAGATGCCTGCCCTTAGAAGCTGTATGAAATTAATTTTGGGTAGCTGAAGCAGGTACAGTGCAATGATCAGGCGGTGCACTTTTCCCACATTTAGGCATACACAGACTACTCATCCCTATACGAATATAGCAGCAGTACAATGGACTTTTGGGGTCACCCAATTAGCTTTTACCTAACTTACCATTGCGTCTTTGGACTGATGGGATAGTTCGTGAGAGAGAGCGCACATCATGGGGAACAGTGCCCTAGGAAGGTAGTACTTACATAACACAGTGCGGGGAGGGGATTCCAAAGGTGGCTTGCCGCAATGCCCGCGCAGGCGCAGTGTGCAAGCCTGGCTGGGACGTCAGACGGTCAGAGCTTACTGTGTCTGCGCAGGACACCAGTACACAGCGCAGGTGCCGGTTTTGAAACGATAACAGCGAAGATTGGAGTGACGGCAGAGGAGCTGGTCAAGCTGGGGAATGAGGACCCGCCTCCCTGGCTAGAGACAGGAATTGTGGCTAAGTATAAAAACGCTTTATTTGGGGTATACTTGAACCTAAAACTAAAAGATCCACCTTGTTAGAATGCAGCATTACTGCTGCACAAGGTGGCTCTTTTAGTTTATAACGGCTGGAGGGGGGTGACAGTGGCCCTTTAAATACCAGTGCAGCGCCCCAGAGACCTGGTCGTTGCAGTACTGACGCTCCGCCACTAAGGGGAGTGATGGTACGTCTGATGGCACTAAAGGAGTTCACCTGACCAGGTATCACAGTCACACATTACACTTCACATTCTGGCCACCAGGGGGAGCAAAGGGTTCTATGTATTAGGCCACTCCTCACAATCTGGTAAAACTGGGGGCTGGATAGGAAGTTAGTCAGAAGCTGACTGGGTTGGATCCAGGCAACACCCTGTGGCAGAGGGTGTTGCAGGGGAAGATTCAGGGGGGTTTCTGTCAGGGGTGGGATCCTGACAGTGGCCTAGCGACAAGAACAGAACGTTACGGAGCCGCGCCTGCACCCGTTGCAGTGGCATCCTAAGAAAGGAAACGAAGCAAGGTTTATTGTGGAGAAGTGAGAAACGAGATCGCAGCAAAAAGGAGATAAAGCCAGTAGGAGTCTTGCCTTAAGATCGTGGCAACATCCTACTGAGGCGCGTAGCCGGTGGCCGGAATGCCGAGGAAGTATTGGGCTCCAAGCATTACTTCAAACAGCGGCAGGACAGTTGATTATAGGTTGGCTGTCTCACCTAAATCACCTAAGCAGACATAGGGGGCAATTGTGGGAGAGGGGCGACGCTAGGGTCCCGGAAGAACTCCAGGCATACCCGTTATATGGGTGCATCCTAGCCATATCATCTGGGGGACGGAGAAGAACATCAGAACAGATACGAGTTGTGAGAAAGAACATCAGAAACAGACACAACAGTTGTGAGGACTATCCCGTGGTGCTCAGCAGGGAGGTACTACAACACACAGGCGCTAGAAGGTAGGCACTGATTTCCACCTGCAAAGGGAACTCTGGATGTGCCTTCGGACTGGCCGGTCTCAGCCAGCCCTGTTAGCACTACTCTGGATTGCGGATCCTGAAGCCTTCAGTAAAGAGGTAAAGAGACTGCAACCCTGTGTCCTCGTTATTCATCGCGTCTCGCACCACGCACCACCGTCACACCTTTTATTGGACGCCCCTTAGCAGGGTCACGGACCGGGTCTAGCCACCGTGACAACCCCAGGACTGAGACTGAGAGGCCCGGTATCGAGTACCCCATGGCCCTGCGTCTGGGGGCGCTCCAACTTGGCGTCATGAACAGGATCTGCTTAAGCCTGAAGAATCAGGTCATGTGTGCCTTGGAACTGTGACTGAATTGTGCTTGAACTGTGATTTATTGCAAAGACTGTGGATTGCCACTTGCCGCCAAAAGTTCCCGCCAAAACCGCCGCCATTGCAGTGCCACGGGGAGCGCAGAGGAAGAAGAAGGGCGTGCCATGGGAGGAGACTATCAAAGCGGCGCCAAAAGTGGCGACCGCCCCCTCCGACTACTGTTGTGAGATGACGACCTGCCCAGAAGCAGAGGAGGACCGCCCCCTGATTTGCAATGGCGGGAATGAGAGGAAGAAAAAGCTACGCCCTCAGAAAATGGAGGAGCAACATGCATGTGCCGCCAAAGATCCCGGAGCAGGGATGGTGACCTGCGAGTCCCAGAGCGATGGCGAAGTGATCCCGGCCTGTCCTCGCCCACCGGAGACGGACCCGAACCCACTGCAGCTGGAGGATCCGGACCTCTCGGAGCTACAGGCGGCAGAGCCGAGCCAGCCTATCCCGAACGCGGAGCCAGCCGCTGTGAAGCCACGGAAGTCGGAGCCGAGCGAGAGGGTCGCATTGGAGGAACCGCAGTCCGGGCTGCAGCCGATTCCAGTGTCCTTGTCAATGGAACAGATCGACATCGGTGGAACCACATCAGACGCAGGTATGGAAAGCGTCTCTGCTCCCCCGACCAATCCTGCTCCCGTGACCGCTCCCCAGCCCGACAATAACCGAGTTTTCACCGCTGAGCTGGTAGTGATAACCCCAGGCACGATGGAGAAGCTGGTGCCTCCGTTACCAACAACGATGGGGAAACCGCTAGATGTGAGCTCAGAGGGGGTGATCTTCCAATGGGACACTCCACGGTTTGGGCCGGATGGGGCTAGGCAGGAGGGCCTCAGCATTGCTGCGCTCACCTGGGAACAATATAAGCAATGCTTAATTCTACAATGGCAAAACTAAGGACTACTCAAAAATAAGATTGGACAGGAATCAAAATCAGATAACTCACAACTACTTCCTCTTCGATGGGAAGTACTTCCACCAGCTCAGGGGTACTGTGATGGGGAGCCCTTGTGCCCCCACTTATGCTAACATCTTCCTGGGCTGGTGGGAGGAAACCCGAATCTTTGTAGAAGGGGAAGTCTGGTGGAGTCCATATATCAGCCTCTGGGCCAGATACATCGATGACATCCTGGTGTTTTGGTCTGGCCCAGAGTCAGAGCTCCGCCGTTTTGTGGAAACCATTAATGTCAATAACATCGGGCTATTTTTTACACACACGAATATCATGTGAGGACCATTAATTTCTTAGATCTGACCATCTCTAAGGAAGCAGATGGTACTATTAGTACCTGCACATATTGGAAACCTACTGCCACAAATAGCTTACTAAGATGGACAAGTCACCATCCAGTCCCCCTGAAGTGGGGGATACCAAAAGGGCAATTCATGCGAATGAAAAGAAACTGCATGGATGAGGGCACATTTAAGAGACAAGCGAGGGACCTATACCAACGCTTCAGGGCAAGGGACTATCCGTGTGAGATTTTGGATGGCCCCTTTTATGAGACCCTGAGGATGGATAGGCAGTCCTTACTTAGACCCAAAGATACCCTGAGCCATCAAGAAAATGATATAGTTAGACTAATCGGCACCTTCGATGGGCAGTCAGAGAGGGTCTATCAGGTTTTGAAAAAACACTGGGGGATTCTCTTGGCTGACCCTAATTTGAGTAAATATATATCTCCCAAACCGAGTATTACATACAAAAGGGGTAGATCGATAGGTGATCGATTAGTGCATAGTCTATATCAGAGACCAGCAAGCCCAGGGACATGGCTGGAGAGGAGACCTGTGGGCTTCTTTAGGTGTGGAAATTGCACAAAATGTGAATATATGGCCCAAGGGAAGACCTTCAAAAGTGCGATTAATGGCAGGACTTTTGTAATAAGGGACTTTGGTAATTGTAAATCTACTGGATTGGTGTATAAAGCTACTTGTGTATGTCCGATGGATTACATTGGCAAGACTCTGAGGGAGCTCAGGGTAAGGGTGGGTGAGCACCTAGGCGATATAAGGCATAAGCGTGATACACCGGTGGCCCGACATATGAACAAATATCATGGGGGGAACACCAAGGATATTACGTTTAGTATGATAGAGTTGATTCGGCCAAAGATTAGAGGAGGTGATCTTGATAAGATCATACAGAAACGGGAAACTGAGTGGATTTTCAGATTGCAATCATTATCCCCGGGGAACTTAAATGAGAACCTCTCCTTTACATGTTTCTTATGAATATTAGTGGTAGTCTAAGTCATCTCTCCATTAGTGTTGAGCGATACCGTCCGATACTTGAAAGTATCGGTATCGGAAAGTATCGGCCGATACCGGCAAAGTATCGGATCTGATCCGATACCGATACCCGATACCAATACAAGTCAATGGGACTCAAGTATCGGAAGGTATCCCTGATGGTTCCCATCATGGTCTTCAGGCCCTGGGATCCATATTAATGTGTAAAATAAAGAATTAAAATAAAAAATATTGATATACTCACCTCTCCGACGCAGCCTGGCCCTTACCGCTGTGAATCGGCAGCCTTCTTTGCTTAAAATGAGAGCGTTCAGCACCTTCCATGACGTCACGGCTTCTCATTGGTTGAGTGCCGCTCATGTGACCGCCACGCGACCAATCAGAAGCCGTGACGTCATCCCTCAGGTCCTAAATTCCTAGAAGGGAATTTAGGACCTGAGGGATGACGTCGCGGCTTGTGATTGGTCGCGTGGCGGTCACATGAGCGGCACGCGACCAATCAGAAGTCGTGACGTCATGGAAGGTGCTGAACGTGCTCATTTTAAACAAAGAAGGCTGCCGGTTACCAGCGGTGATGTCCAGGGGCCTCCGGACAGGTGAGTATATCAATATTTTTTATTTTAATTCTTTATTTTACACATTCTATGGATCCCAGGGCCTGAAGGAGAGTTTCCTCTCCTTCAGACCCTGGGAACCATACACTGGAAACTTCCGATTCCGATTCCCGATACCACATACGTATCGGATCTCGGTATCGGAATTCCGATACCGCAAGTATCGGCCGATACCCGATACTTGTGGTATCGGAATGCTCAACACTACTCTCCATACGTTGGACATATGATAGGATAAAAGGAATTGCCGTAATGACTTCATATCTTTGCATGTTTGAACATGCTCTTCATTTGAAGAAGGCTATCTGATATTGCAGTATTTGTTTGTTCATTTATTTATTCTCTTAATACATGGAAGGGTGTTGCTTTCTTGAATTTGGGTTGAATAGATATTGCCCCTCTTAGGTTTCCGGTATGCCCACTGTGTATAAATGGAAGCTATGGATAATAGTACGTGGTTCTATCTTTTTGTTAATATTACCTTAAAAAGGTGCCTGGAGGATCATTATTGAACTATATTTGGTCCATGAGGTGAAACGCAAGCTCGCTGATAATCCATTATCTATTACTGGTCCGGAGTATCCGGGCTATAGTATACACAGTAAGCCAGGTTGCACATCTTCTACGTGGCATACGGTAATGGAGGCGCTTCGGTCATGCGCACTGGGTGTCGTATGTGATTCTGATGGCGCACTGAAGATTTACATTGTGCAGAGTCCAGGTGACACGCATATCGCCATGGACTGTTGGTGCGTCACAACTGACGTATTGGAGTCAGACATGCGTGGAAGATATGCTGGTATCTAAAGGCACTAGAAACGATGAATTATTAGTATAGGACTATGGCACAGGTGAGGTATTATCTACACAGGACCCCAGGAATGGGGGCATTTTGATTTTTAATTGTTGTTGAGCATGCAACACCTTTTTGACCCGGTTGGGATTCCTTATCACTAAGGGGGCGTGGCCTATCCAGGCGCGCGGAGTATGTGATCTATTTAAGTTTCCATGCTGTCACCGCTGGCTTATGCCACTTATTCATAGAGCATCCGGCATCATGATTATCACCTCCTGATGAACCGTGGTAACGGGGAAACGCTTCGGGGCGACTACCACACACGCTAAGTGACCCTATATATTATATTTGTCAAAATATGTGCTTCTTTTTTCATTGCTGTCTGGCCATAGGGTTATCATGATATGTTTATAGGTGGCAGAGACCATGACAGCGCTGTTTGTTTATATGGAGCATTAATTGACAATATAGGGGACTGTGTACTTATATCATATGTGTTGTGATGGTAATTTTGATACAATAATTGGAGATATCTATTTGGGTCTAGATTATTAGTATTTAAGTCTATTGTTTTTCACCACTGCTCTCAGCTATATTGTTTTCCCACCTTCCTGTAAAGGGATATTGTAGGGGAGAGAGGGAGAGCCTGCGGTGAGTGGGGGCGCCAAAAAATCGTCTCTTAGGGTGCCAACCTTCACAGACAGGTAGGCGTGAGCAATAGGTGTAGTGTAGGACCTTAATAGGCCAATTAATTTTGGTGACATTATTTTATTATACTGGGTTTGGGTTTTATATTTATAATAATTAAAAGTGAAGTTTTAAAGGGATTATATGTACACAAAATCTGATTTTGATTCCTGTCCAATCTTATTTTTGAGTAGTCCTTGGTAACTGTTTAGGATATGGCCAGTTTTTTGTCGGCACCAATCAATTCGGATTTGTGGGCGCAAGACGCAAACCAGGTGTTCTCTACCAACGCATTACCCACGAATAATACGGAGAACCCCTCCTTAAAGACACTCTTTAAAGAATTATATTGGGGATACAAAGAGAATATAAAATCATGGTGGGAGGTGAAGGGGTTAGAGAACTATATTAAAAATCAGATTGTCCCTAAAGGATTATGCATTAATATACAACCCTCACCACGGACCGCTAATCCCCAACTACTTGCAGCTTGGACAAAAGAGTCTATAGAATCTTCAATCCGTTTCATGCAAATTCTAGTTAAGGAGGAACAGAAATTATTTGAAGAATCAACTAAAAGACTGAATAGTCTTATAGAAAAGGTTCAGAAATATAAAACTGATCCTGAATTTGTGAAACGGAAAAATACGTTACAAACGTCTGCTGAAAAGTTCCAAGCAAATTTGAAAGATCGCAAACATAATCAGTTCCTGCGGGATCTTAGTGAGTTTAAAGAAAGTCGAGCATACAAATATCAGCCAAGAGTGGACTCTGAAGTGTCCTCATCCGATATAGACACTTCGGATACAGAACGTATAGAGGGGTTTTCTGGATTTAGGGGGAAGGGAAGGCACAATAAAGGTAAATGGCGGCCACCAAGGAGTCACCACAGACAGAGAGACATGGGGAGAGGCACACAAGGAAACTCCACAATGGGTACATCGTCCTGATCCTTATCCTCACAGTCTTTTTTGGATCGAGGCCTGTTGACAACAGGGTACGATTTACGGAAAAGACAACTGTGAGCCAAGGGCAAATTATTAATCTGTCATCATATACTCCGTCCAGGGAAGATTACTTAGTTCTACAAAAGGGCTTGAATTTTGTACCAACAGGGACATATAATTGTTTTCATAGTTACATAGTTATTAAGGTTGAAGGAAGACTGTAAGTCCATCTAGTTCAACCCATAGCCTAACCTAACATGCCCTAACATGTTGATCCAGAGGAAGGCAATAAAACCCCATGTGGCTAAGAGTAACTCCACCATGGGGAAAAAAATTCCTTCCCGACTCCACATACGGCAATCAGACTTGTTCCCTGGATCAACGCCTTATCAAGGAATCTAGTGTATATACCCTGTAACATTATACTTTTCCAGAAAGGTATCCAGTCCCCTCTTAAATTTAATTAATGAATCACTCATTACAACATCATACGGCAGAGAGTTCCATAGTCTCACTGCTCTTACAGTAAAGAATCCGCGTCTGTTATTATGCTTAAACCTTCTTTCCTCCAAACGTAGAGGATGCCCCCTTGTCCCTGTCTCAGGTCTATGATTAAAAAGATCATCAGAAAGGTCTTTGTACTGTCCCCTCATATATTTATACATTAAAATAAGATCACCCCTTAGGCTATGTGCACATGATGCAGATTTGGTGCAGAATTTTCTGCACAAAATCTGCACAAAATCTGCATCTTCTGGCAGAAAACGCACCTGCGTTTTATGCGTTTTTTATGCGTTTTTAGTGCGTTTTTTGTGCGTTTTTTGCAGTGCAGTTTTGGTGCAGTTTTTTAGTGCGTTTTTAGTGCGTTTTTAGTGTGTTTTTAGTGTGTTTTTAGTGCGTTTTTTGTGCGTTTTTTGTGCGTTTTTAGTGCGTTTTTTGTGCGTTTTTAATGCTGATTTGTCAGCTTAAAATAAAGCTAAATAAAGAGATTAAAAAAAAATAAAAAATTACGTGATGTCATTTCCTAGTCCAACCTCTTCTCAATCTCCATTTTGGAAAGCCATAACCACTTTCTGACAGGCCTTACCATGAGTGCTGGTAATGAAGAACACAGGGAAGAAAGTAGCCCACCGCATACTGAACAGCATGTTACTTCTGTGCGGATACGCAGGCCACAACGCCTCCAGATGATTGGGGTTTTACTGGAGTATCTGAACCAGCAAAGATTGCAGGTAAGGCTAGGTTCACATTAGCGTTGTGCGGCGCAGCGTCGGGCGCTGCAGTGGTGACGCATGCGTCATGCGCCCCTATATTTAACATGGGGGCGCATGGACATGTGTTGCATTGCGTTTTGTGACGCTTGCGTCTTTTTTGGCGTTTTTTCGCATGCGTTTTGACGCGTTTTCGGCAACGCATGCATTTTAGGACGCGTGCGTTCATTTGCAGAAATGCAACCTGTAGTAATTTCTAGCGGCGTTTTTTTGCCGCAAAAAAACGCATGTGTTTATTTGCGGCAAAAAAATGCATTGCTGTCTATGTAAACGCATGCGTTTTTAAGCACATGCGTTTGTTTGCGTTAAAAACGCATGCGTTTTTATAGAAAAAAAAAACTGAAAACAAACTGAAAAGCCACCCACCACCATCAAGGTGATAAAGGGATCCAAACCCTAACCCTACCCCTAACCTCACCCCTAACCGTTTAATGAACATTTTCTGACATAGTGCCACGTATTTCAGTCACGTTTAATGAATATTTTCTGAGTCATAGTGCCACAATATTTAAGTGCCACGATATTTAAGTGCCACGATATTTAAGTGCCACGTATTTCAGTGCCACGTATTTCAGTGCCACGATATTTCAGTGCCACGATATTTCAGTATATTCAGATATTTCAGTGCCACTTATTTAAGTGCCACGATATTTCAGTGCCACAATATTTCAGTATATTCAGATATTTCAGTGCCACGATATTTAAGTGCCACGTATTTAAGTGGCACCGAAATACGTGGCACTTAAATACGTGACTGAAATACGTGGCACTTAAATACGTGGCACTTAAATACGTGGCACTTAAATACGTGGCACTTAAACGCGGCCATCTTAAACGCGGCCCTAACCCTAACCCTAACCCTAGGGATCCTAACCCTAACCCTAGCTATTTCTATTTATAGTGGGTTAGTTGCACATTTCCTTTTTTTTTCCCCTCCCAATGCGTCCTTTTGGGAATAAAATGCATCCTGCAAATGTGCCTGCAGGATGCGTATCTTTACCATAGACTTGTATTGCCAACAGATCGTGACATATGGCCACACGTTGCGTCCGTCGTGCACTGGATGCGTCAGGTTTTCGCAAACCGTTGTCTTTGAAAAATGCTCAAGGGAACTATTTTCTGTCCGTTTCATCCACTGTTTCAGACTGCGCATGCTCAGCAGGAAATATCGCTCTCACGGTATTTCCTCACGCAGCAGTCTGGTGGAAATGTGAAAGCACACACCTCCGTCTGTACATTGCGCCGATGATTCATGACAGGCGACTAACGACTGAAGTGTGAAAGAAGCCTAAGCTACACCATGTGTACAATAATATTACATGTCTCTTTTTTTGACTGTGTTGTGCAGTAACGCATATTTTTGCTACAGTCGCAGACCAGAAGACGAAAAATGTGGGTACACCCAATAGTGGCACAAAGGACTATGAAGGGACATTTTAATGTGCTATATCAAGATTTGAGGAGGTAAGTTTTTCTTATGTGAAATGACTACCTGTAAACTTATCCATGTCTGTCCGGACCTTTTTACTCCTTTTTTCCAGATACCCCGAGAAATTCATAGCGTTTTGTCGGCTGAGCATACCCGCTTTTGATCATCTTCTTTCTGTCGTCCGTGCTGAGCTGACATACGAGGACACTGTGATGCGGAAGTCCATCTCTGCTGAGGAAAGGCTGCTCATCACCTTGCGGTAAGTATTTTTCAATTTTTTGTTTTGCCTGTCATAAGTACTCTTTGACACGTCAATGTCTCCGGTACGTGTGGTGAAAGTTTTCCCGTGTCCTGGAGACACTGACAGATGACTATTTAAAGGGAACCTGTCCCCCCAAAAATCGACGCTGAGCTAAGGCTACCGGCATCAGGGGCTTATCTACATCATTCTGTAATGCTGTAGGTAAGCCCCTGATGCTGGTGGGCTTACCTCACCCTTGATTTTGGTGGGGACAATTTCCCTTTGACGGCTGGGATCACACATACGCAATATACGTCCGAGTCTCGCCGGTGAAATCCCACCTCTGGCGCCGGCACTCATGAGCAGAGCATGCAGCTCCATGTGTTGCTATGCAGGTGCACGCTCCGCTCCGGAATCCAGACGCAAGAGGAGTCATTTCACAGGCGAGACTCGGCCGTATCTCGCGTATGTGTGATCTCAGTCCAATGTTTGGGGGTACGCACAGGTCAGCTAGGTGTTATGTAAATTTTTTTTTGTTTTTTACATTTTCTGGGCGCATGGTACACAAACACACACAAACATGGCTGGCCACCACGAAAGAAGAGTGCTGTTGAACACGAACTCTTTTTTTTACACGTTTTGCTGGTGACCAGCGCTTTTCTTCTTCCATGGTGGCCATCCATGTGTTACTAATGTCAGACACAGTTACACACCTGTACACAGATATCACTGGTCAATTAGTCCTTACTGTTAGTATTGTGACATATGGAACAAACCTGTCAGTAGTTTTTGCCGCTATAGAACATGTTGAAATCCAACCTATCTACTGCATTGTTACATTGACTAGGGAAGTTTGACTGGGGAGTTATTGGCAGCATTGGAAAAGGTTCTTGAAAAAACAGGCGGTGACATAGCGGTCCTAACTGCTGACAGGTTTTCTTTAACTTGAGGGTGACATTACTAATAATCTTTTCTTTCCTTGCAGATTTCTGGCCACAGGAGAGAGCTATACATCCCTGCACCTCCAATTTAGAGTTGGTAAATCTACCATCTCTCAAATTGTGAGGTGCACATGTACCATCATCTGGCAGAAGTTGCAGCCCATCGTGATGCCTTCCCCAACCGAGGAGACTTGGCTGCAGGTTGCAGCAGGCTTTCAGTCTGTGGCCAATTTCCCAAACTGCATAGGTGCAGTTGATGGTAAACATGTAAGGGTTCAGCAGCCCCCACGATCAGGATCACGCTTCTTTAATTATAAAAAGTATTTTTCAGTGGTCCTGATGGCGGTGGCTGATGCCCATTACAAATTTGTTGCCATTGACGTTGGTGCCTATGGTAGTACTGGGGATTCTCGGGTGTTGCGAACTTCACAGATTGGGATGCAAATTCTTCAAGATGGCGGAACGCTCCCAGCCCCAAGACCTTTGCTGGGTTCCACACATCCAGTACCCTTTGTGATGGTATCGGATGAGGCCTTTGCTTTAACTACCAACCTGCTGCGCCCATACCCACAAAGGGGACTGGATGCCCGACGGAGGATTTTTAATTATCGGCTGAGTCGTGCACGAAGATATGTGGAATGCACCTTTGGTATCATGAGTAGTCAGTGGAGGGTCTTTCACACACCCATGCAGCTGAATACTGACACCGTTGACACTGTGATTAAGGCTTGCTGTGTGCTTCACAACTATGCTCGTGACTACAGCACTGACATAGATGTGGAGCAGCAGCAGCCTGTATTGAATCCAGTGGTCAACGTGGGTCTGGGAAGACCATCCAGCTCCGGTGTGTGTGTGAGAGAAACCTTCACTGATTACTTTATGAGTCCTGAAGGTGCCGTGCACTGGCAATACTCCTGTGTCGGTGATGTGCAGCCGGACCAGCAGAGGATGGACGAAAACTAACCCGAACACTGAAAATTAAATTGAAGACCAATAATCATTTTTCACTTTTTTTGGGAAAAAATTGTTATTTTCTTTTCAATTATTAAAAAAAATGTATAATCTATTTTTGGCTTTATTTCAAATTAACCTTTTTTTTTTTATTTTTAGTCTAATTATGAGTTATAGCACGAGTTGATTTTCTGAAAAAACTTGTTGGGTATGGGTATTCACAAACTGTGATTACATATAATGGAACAGCATTATGACTGTCAACATTGTAACTATTGTAACATGGTATACTCTTGGCCAAATAAAAAGTGGTCAGAGTTGGTATCTGAGTAGTACTGGCTGGTAGGCCGGTGATACCGTTGGTCATGCTGCATTGGCGGTGGCGGCGGTGGCGGTGGTGGTGGTGGTGGAGGTCTCACACTCCGTGTGATACCTGTTACAATGTCCGCTAGTGGGGCAATTGGTGCAGGTTCTTCGAATGCGTCCAAAAGAGCATGGACAGAGCTCATGAATTTGCTCAGTCTTTCCGGTGCCAATAACCGTGCCTTGTTTGCAATAGTAGACCCAAAAAGATCAAGATAATCTTCTTTGGCAGATTTGTTTAGAAGATCAATGGTCTCATTGACTCTTTTTGTGGTTTTATCTTCTTTTTTTTTGCCTAATTTTTTTTTGGGGGGTGGGACTGTTATTGGCACCGGAACGACAGAGGTTTCTTGGGTTCTTGGAACATCACTTTGGTCAGCCGAAGATGTTGCACTGGAGCATATTCCCGAAGTGCCAGCGACAACAGGGATAGAGTCTTGTGAGCCCAAAGCAGATGTGTCATCGGCTGACTCAGCTGTTGAGTCCTCTACGGGGTCAGGAGCTGGAATGTTCCCTTCAGTGCTGTGAAAAAAAAGGAATTTTTAAGCTTCATACAATAAATTATATTCATAAGTACTGCATTCACTTTAGTTTTAACAAATCACCTTCTCAAAGTCCTGCTTGTGATCAAGAAACTTAGCTCATCATACAAGCTGAAGCTCCCTTTCACCGGGGAAGACCCGCTTTTGGACTGGCTGGTGTGAAATTTTTGGAAGCGGTCTCGCACTGAGCGCCAACGCTGTCTGACTTCTTTATCTGAAACAATAAAATATGATCATTACATTCCCTTTAAAATAAAAATTTCTGCAAGGTGTAAAAAAAAAACTTACTAATTTGCTGCTGCAGGCTATAGGTGTAGCTGTCATAATGCGGATAGAGGTCACGTACAATCCTCGTCCAGCAATTGTCACGTGCATACTTGTCTTTATAGGCCTCATCGGCCGGGTCCCATATGGCGGGCATGTCCCTTATCTATTATGGATAACAAAATGTTATTAAAAACCTTCCACAGATGTCATAGTTAGACATTAAAAAAAGGGAGAATATAAATTTTTTTTTAGAAATTGTAGACACACCGATATGTTATATATATATATGTGTGTGTGTGTGTGTGTGTGTGTGTGTGTATGTGTGTGTATGTATATATATATATATATATATATATATATATATATACACACACTATATAATTGTAGGGTCCGTCTTTCTGTCCTTCTGTCTGTCATGGATATTCATTGGTCGCGGCCTCTGTCTGTCATGGAATCCAAGTCGCTGACTGGTCTCGCCAGCTGCCTGTCATGGATGCCGCGACCAATCAGCGACGGCCACAGTCCGATTAGACCCTCCCTACTCCCCTGCAGTCAGTGCCCGGCGCCCGCTCCATGCAAGCGGCAGGTTCCAGTGGCAAGGATGGTCTGGCAGAAGGACCGGCCATGACGTCACGGTCATGTCAAGGCGGAGGAAGGTGAGTATATAATGATTTTTTATTTTTAAACCTGTGACATACGTGGCTGGGCAATCTACTACATAGTTGGGCAATATACTATCTGACTTGCCAATATACTACGTGGCTGGTCAATATATTACATGGACATGCATATTCTAGAATACCAAATGCGTTACAATCGGGCCACCATCTAGTGGGGTAATAAGGGGTTAACGTCACCCTGACATTGTAATTAGGCTGGTTTGACACTTGCGTTTTGATCTGCATGCGTTTTTAAAAAAAACATATGTGTGAAAAAACGCATGTAAACGCGGTAAAACGCTGCGTTTTTTAGACGCATGCGTTTTTATAGAAAAACACAAGAAAACAAGAAAAAAACAAAAAACCCTAACCCTACCCCTAACCCTAATCAGTGGCCACGTATTTAAGTGCCACGTATTTAAGTGCCACGTATTTAAGTGCCACGATATTTTGGTGCCACGTATTTAAGTGCCACGTATTTAAGTGCCACGTATTTAAGTGCCACGATATTTTGGTGCCACGTATATAAGTGCCACGTATTTAAGTGCCACGTATTTAAGTGCCACGCATTTAAGCATGATATTTTGGCACGTATTGGCACGTATTTGGCACGATATTTTGGTGCCACGTATATAAATGCCACGTATTTAAGTGCCACGTATTTAAGTGCCACGTATTTAAGTGCCACGATATTTCGGTGCCACGTATATAAGTGCCACGCATTTAAGTGCCACGCATTTAAGTGCCACGATATTTCGGTGCCACGCATTTAAGTGCCACGTATTTAAGTGCCACGTATTTAAGTACCACGATATTTCGGTGCCACGTATTTAAGTGCCACGTATTTAAGTGCCACGTATTTAAGTGCCACGTATTTAAGTGCCACGATATTTTGGTGCCACGTATATAAGTGCCACGTATTTAAGTGCCACGTATTTAAGTGCCACATATTTAAGTGCCACGTATTTAAGTGCCACGTATTTAAGTGCCACGATATTTCGGTGCCACGTATATAAGTGCCACGTATTTAAGTGCCACGTATTTAAGTGCCACGTATTTAAGTGCCACGATATTTCGGTGCCACGTATATAAGTGCCACGCATTTAAGTGCCACGCATTTAAATGCCACGCATTTAAGTGCCACGCATTTAAGTGCCACGCATTTAAGTGCCACGATATTTCGGTGCCACGCATTTAAGTGCCACGCATTTAAGTGCCACGTATTTAAGTGCCACGATATTTCGGTGCCACGTATTTCAGTGCCACGTATTTCAGTCACGTTTAGGATTAGGGTTGATATTCATAGCCTAGAGAGGGGCCATGGATATTGCCCCCCCCAGCTACAACTACCAGCCCGCAGCCGCCCCAGAAATGGCGCATCTCTAAGATGCACCAAATCTGGCGCTTAGCCTCTCTCTTCCCACTCCCGTGTAGCGGTGGGATATGGGGTAATAAGGGGTTAATGTCACCGTGACATTGTAAGGTGACGTTAACCCCAGTTAATAATGGAGAGGCGTCTATAAGACGCCTATCCATTATTAACCCCTAAAAAAAATTGGCGTAGACTCCCGCCCAATATTCATGTCCAGAAAGGGAAAGCCAGCGACTGCAGGCTGCTAATTTGTAGCCAGGGAAGGGGTTAATCTTCCCAGGCTATGAATATCATCCCACAGCTGGCTGTCTGCGTGGCCTTACTGGCTATTAAAATAGGAGGACCCCAGAAAAAAAATGACATAGGGTCCCCCTATATTTTATAGCCAGAAAGGCTACGCAGACAGCTGCGGGATGATATTCATAGCCTAGAGAGGGGCCATGGATATTGCCCCCCCGGCTACAACTACCAGCCCGCAGCCACCCCAGAAATGGCGCATCTCTAAGATGCGCCAAATCTGGCGCTTAGCCTCTCTCTTCCTACTCCTGTGTAGCGGTGGGATATGGGGTAATGAAGGGGTTAACGTCACCTTGACATTGTAAGGTGACGTTAACCCCAGTTAATAATGGAGAGGCGTCTGTAAGACGCCTATCCATTATTAACCCCAAATTACTGAACACAAAAAAAAAGAGACAGGAAAAAGTATTTTAATATTCTAAATTTTACCATACTTACAAATCCCTTGATGATCTGTAGTCTTTTCCGACGTAGTCCATTAATATCGAGTGTCCCACGACGATCTGCCATGGAAAACAGCCACACCAGGAGATGTGACTGCTCTCCATGGCTGCCAAAACACACTGACAGGAGCAAAAGCTCCTGCAGTGTGCCTGCGCATGCGCGCGAGTTTACCGGCGTTCAATGAACTCCGGGACTCTCGCTTTACGACACTGCTGAAAAATTTTACAGCAGTTCAATTGCCGTAAAGTGAGCTCCCGGAGTTCATTTAGCTCCAGGAAAAGAACGGGCAGCTCCGATACACTGCAGGAGCGATTAACTCCTGCAGTGTATCACCGGAGGACGTCGTGGGACAACCTATTAATGGATTACGACGGAAAAGTTTTTTTTTGGGGGGGAGAAGAATGATCGAGGAAGGTGGCCTTCGGGGACGTATGTGGTGAGTATGTACTACA
This sequence comes from Ranitomeya variabilis, assembly GCF_051348905.1. Taxonomy (NCBI): domain Eukaryota; kingdom Metazoa; phylum Chordata; class Amphibia; order Anura; family Dendrobatidae; genus Ranitomeya; species Ranitomeya variabilis. The sequence goes on along the minus strand of NC_135232.1, from coordinate 542,120,941 downwards.
TGTTATATGTGTGTTTGTGTTTTTAACCCATTGTAGTCAGTCGCCTGACGATGGGACAACTCTCCCATCATCACATTTCGATGGGAGCAGTAGTCCCACCCGACGAATGACTACAATGAGTCACTACTGACAGACTGACTGACAGACAGACACACAGACACACACACAGAGACACTATACATACCATTTCTACCATACGCCTGACATCGATCCCCATCCGACTGTACGACTCCATTTTCGCTACTCTCCGCCCACTCACTTCCTCCTCTGACGTCACTTCCGTCTGCTGCGGTTTTGACACCCAAATCCGCATAAAATCTGCAGATGGTATATACATCTGCAGTTTTTATGCGGATTTGACCCACAGAATGGGAGTCAATGGGTGCAGAAACGCTGCAGTTCTGCACAAAAGAAGTGACATGCACTTCTTTGAAATCTGCAGCGTTTCTGCACGGATTTTTCTGCACCATGTGCACAGCTTTTTTTTTTCACATTGATTTACATTGTTCTGTAAATCACAGTGCAGTTCTGCAGCGTTTCTGCTGCAGAAAAAAATGCTGCAGAACTGCACTAAATCTGCATGGTGTGCACATACCCTTAGTCTTCGTTTTTCCAAACTAAATAGCCCCAAGTGTAATAACCTATCTTGGTATTGCAGACCCCCCAGTCCTCTAATAACCTTGGTCGCTCTTCTCTGCACCCGCTCCAGTTCAGCTATGTCTTTCTTATACACCGGAGACCAGAACTGTGCACAGTATTCTAAGTGTGGTCGAACTAGTGACTTGTATAGAGGTAAAATTATGTTCTCCTCATGAGCATCTATGCCTCTTTTAATACATCCCATTATTTTATTTGCCTTTGTAGCAGCTGCCTGACACTGGCCACTGAATATGAGTTTGTCATCCACCCATATACCCAGGTCTTTTTCATTGACGGTTTTGCCCACAGTTTTAGAATTAAGCACATAGTTATACATCTTATTACTTCTACCCAAGTGCATGACCTTACATTTATCCCCATTAAAGCTCATTTGCCATTTATCAGCCCAAGCTTCTAGTTTACATAAATCATCCTGTAATATAAAATTGTCCTCCCCTGTATTGATTACCCTGCAGAGTTTAGTGTCATCTGCAAATATTGAAATTCTACTCTGAATGCCCCCTACAAGGTCATTAATAAATATGTTAAAAAGAAGAGGGCCCAATACTGACCCCTGTGGTACCCCACTGCTAACCGCAACCCAGTCCGAGTGTGCTCCATTAATAACCACCCTTTGTTTCCTATCCCTGAGCCAGCTCTCAACCCACTTACACATATTTTCCCCTATCCCCATTACTCTCATTTTATGTAACAACCTTTTGTGTGGCACCGTATCAAAAGCTTTGGAAAAGTCCATATACACTACGTCCACTGGGTTCCCTTGGTCCAGTCCAGAACTTACCTCTTCATAGAAGCTGATCAAATTAGTCTGACATGAACGGTCCCTAGTAAACCCGTGCTGATACTGGGTCATAAGGTTATTCCTCTTCAGATACTCCAGTATAGTATCCCTTAGAATGCCCTCCAGGATTTTACCCACAGTAGAGGTTAAGCTTACTGGCCTATAATTACCGAGTTCAGTTTTTGCCCCTTTTTTGAATATTGGCACCACATTTGCTATACGCCAGTCCTGTGGGTCAGACCCTGTTATTATGGAGTCTTTAAAGATTAAAAATAATGGTCTATCAATGACTGTACTTAGTTCCTGCAGTACTCGGGGGTGTATCCCATCCGGGCCCGGAGATTTGTCAATTTTAGTTATTTTTAGACGCCGCTGTACTTCCTGCTGGGTTAAGCAGGTGACATTTAATGGGGAATTTTTATCACTAGTCATTTTGTCTGCCATGGGATTTTCTTTTGTAAATACTGATGAAAAAAAGTCATTTAGCATATTGGCTTTTTCCTCATCCTCATCCACCATTTCCCCCAGATTATTTTTAAGGGGGCCAACACTGTCAATTTTTAGTTTCTTACTATTTATATAGTTAAAGAATATTTTGGGATTATTTTTACTCTCTCTGGCAATGAGTCTTTCTGTCTCAATCTTTGCTGCCTTGATTTGCTTTTTAATTTATTTAATTTTCTGTATTTATTTAATGCCTCCTCACTACCTACTTCCTTTAATTCTCTAAATGCTTTCTTTTTGTCCCTTATTGCGCCCCTTACAGCTCTATTTAGCCATGTTGGTTTCCTCCTATTTCTAGTATGTTTATTCCCATACGGTATATACTGTGCACAGGTCCTATCCAGGATGCTAATAAACGTCTCCCATTTTCTTTGTGTATTTTTGTGTCTCAGGATATCGTCCCAGTTAATTGCACCAAGATCCTCTCTCATCCGTTGGAAATTTGCCCTCCTGAAGTTTAGTGTCCTTGTCACCCCCCTACTACCCATCTTATTAAAGGTTACATGAAGACTTATTATTTTGTGATCACTATTCCCCAAGTGACCCCCAACCCTTATGTTTGATATGCGGTCTGGCCTGTTGGTTAATATTAGGTCTAGCAGTGCCCCCCTCCTTGTTGGGTCCTGAACCAGTTGTGAAAGGTAATTGTCTCTCATAGTTGTCAAAAACCGATTACCTTTGCTGGAACTGCAGGTTTCTGTTCCCCAATCTATTTCAGGGTAGTTGAAGTCCCCCATAATAATGACTTCTCCTTGAGTCGCAGCTTCATCTATTTGCTTTACGAGGATATTCTCCATTGCTTTCATTATTTTTGGAGATTTATAACAAATCCCTATCAGTAATTTATTATTTTTTCCCCCTCCCCTTATCTCCACCCACAGGGACTCTACATTTTCATTAAATTCACCTATATTATCACGCAGGATGGGTTTTAACGAAGATTTTACATATAGACACACCCCTCCCCCTCGCTTATCTGTACGGTCATTTCTGAACAGGCTATAGCCCTGCAAGTTAACAGCCCAGTCATGGCTCTCATCCAGCCACGTCTCAGATATCCCCACCATGTCATAATTATGCTCCAACAACATTAGTTCTAATTCATCCATTTTGTTGGCGAGGCTTCTGGCATTAGTATACATGCACTTGATGTTCCTCTCTGTACCTCTATTCTTTCTTAAATTACTAACTGTTCTAACCCCACCCCCCATGCCACCGCCACCCCCAACTTCCTTATTTGTGCCCAGGTCTCTATCTGCACTATCTTCCCCTCCTATAAAATGAATACCCTCCCCCCCAATCCCTAGTTTAAACACTCCTCCAACCTTCTAACCATTTTCTCCCCCAGCACAGCTGCCCCTTCCCCATTGAGGTGCAGCCCGTCCCTAGCGTAGAGCCTGTAGCCAACTGAGAAGTCGGCCCAGTTCTGCAGGAACCCAAACCCCTCCTTCCTACACCAATTCTTGAGCCACTTATTAACCTCCCTAATCTCCCGTTGCCTCTCTGGTGTGGCACGTGGTACAGGCAGTATTTCGGAAAATACCACGTTGGAGGTCCTTGCTTTCAGCTTGCAGCCTAATTCCCTGAAATCATCTTTAAGGACCTTCCACCTACCTCTAACTTTGTCATTTGTGCCAATGTGCACCATGACCGCTGGGTCCTCACCAGCCCCTCCCAGTAATCTGTCCACCCGATCAGCGATGTGTCGGACTCGAGCGCCAGGTAGGCAGCACACCGTCCGATGATCCCTGTCTTTGTGACAGATTGCCCTATCTGTTCCCCTAATAATTGAGTCCCCCACTACCAGCACCTGTCTGGCCTGCCCTGCTCTCCTATTTCCCTCCTTACTGGAGCAGTCACTCCTCCGGCTTTCAGAGGACATGCCTGGCTGCAGCAGTGCTACCCCTGTACTGGCACCCCCCTCATCTGCCAACTTAGCAAACTTATTGGGGTGTGCCAGATCAGGACTAGCCTCCCTGGCACTCTTCCCTCTACCCCGCCTTCTATCTGTCACCCAGCTAACTGCCACACTGTCCTGCAGCTCCATCCTACCATCCCCCTCCTCATCTATCCCATTGAGCGTCTGCTCTGTGAGCAGAAGACTCCTCTCCATATTGTCTATGGATCTCAGTGTTGCCAGCTGCACATTTAGATCCAGTATCTGGGTTTCCAAATGCACAATGTGCTCACATCTCGCACAGCAGTATGCACCCTCGACCAGCTGGTCAAGGACTGCATACATGTGGCAAGATGTGCACTGGATGGCATTAACAATTGTGGAGCACATTTCCTAATGGGGATTGCACCACACAGAAACGTTAATTAAAAATAAATACAAATTATTAATTAAAACAAAAAAAAAAAAAACCAGAAGCAATTCCTCCCTTGGAAACTCCCTGATTCCAAAGTCACTGAATCACAAGTCACACACTTACCGCCGTTCACACTTACGCTCAGGTCACACTCAGCTCGTTCACACTCGCTGTGCTGAAGATTTATAGATTTTTTTTTTCTCTCTATCTCCCCTCAACAGCAATCCACCTTGCTGTTCAGATGCACTTCCAAAAAGGACTTGAGCCCCAAACAGCTGCCCCTTATATCCCCTTAATTATGAGCCCCCACCCTAAGTTAACTCCTTATGAATATAGCTACTCCCAATTCAGCAACTCACACCAATTCACACAGGTATTTGTTAAAGGCCTTCCAAATACCTCCTCACTGAATCACAAGTCACACACTTACCGCCGTTCACACTTACGCTCAGGTCACACTCAGCTCGCTCACACTCACTGTGCTGAAGATTTATAGATTTTTTTTTTTTCTCTCTATCTCCCCTCAACAGCAATCCACCTTGCTGTTCAGATGCACTTCCAAAAAAAAAAAAAGCAAGTGGGTCAAAGACCTAAACTTGTTTGGTCGAAATTTGAAATGGAAATTATTTTTCCAAAAAAATAACTTGGAGCAGTGTAGAAGATTAGGTCTATCAGAGGAGGATATTGATGGGTTGCGTACTCTAACTGATCTTTTAAGAGAAAATGAACAAGAAAGGGGTAAGGGACCGTTTACGGACCTCAGGAAGAGGAGCACCAGAATGCCACCCATTACAGAGGTCACAAGTGTAGATATCTTTAAGAAAATGGTGGAGGCCCATCTATGTGAAATACCATGCATTAATCAACACGGGTGCTCGAACCTTTCCAAAGAGGAACAGAGTGCTCTGGAGGCCTTGGAGAGAAACAAAGAACTTATTATAAAGGCCTCTGATAAGGGCGGGAATCTGGTGCTCATGGACCAATGTATATATCGACAAATGTGTTATTCTTTGCTTGACGAATCAGATACATATGAGGTGCTGGGGTGTGACCCAACCCTTGAGTATAGCAGAGAACTATTGGACATCTTGGATAGAGCTAAGGAAGGGGGCCTACTGTCCAAAAATGAATGGCTGTTCTTATCACCAAAGAATCCGGTTAGGCCTACTTTCTATGCTCTACCCAAGGTGCACAAGGGCCTATGTCCTCTTAAAGGCCGTCCAATTGTGTCAGGAATTGATTCACTGACACAAAATAGTGGGATATATCTGGATAAGGTCCTGAGGCATTTCGTTACCTCTTTACCCTCATATGTACGTGATACATCACACCTACTCAACTGTTGTGAATTTGCTTTTTGCTCCCTCTAGTGGTTACTAGTTTTTTGACTCTGGTTTTTCTGTCATTCCTTTTATCCGCACCTGGGTCGTTAGTTAGGGGTGTTGCTATATTAGCTCCCTGGACCTTCAGTTCTATGCCTGGCAACGTAGTTATCAGAGCTAGTCTGCTGTGCTCTTGTCTACTGATCCTGGTTCCAGTTATATCAGCTAAGTCTGCCTTTTGCTTTTTGCTATTTGTTTTGGTTTTGTATTTTTGTCCAGCTTGTTCCAAATCTATTTCCTGACCTTTGCTGGAAGCTCTAGGGGGCTGGTGTTCTCCCCCTGGACCGTTAGACGGTTCGGGGGTTCTTGAATTTCCAGTGTGGATTTTGATAGGGTTTTTGTTGACCATATAAGTTACCTTTCTTTATTCTGCTATCAGTAAGCGGGCCTCTCTGTGCTAAACCTGGTTCATTTCTGTGTTTGTCATTTCCTCTTACCTCACCGTTATTATTTGTGGGGGGCTTCTATCCAGCTTTGGGGTCCCCTTCTCTGGAGGCAAGAAAGGTCTTTGTTTTTCCTCTACTAGGGGTAGCTAGATTCTCCGGCTGGCGCGTGTCATCTAGAATCAACGTAGGAATGATCCCCGGCTACTGCTAGTGTTGGCGTTAGGAGTAGATATATGGTCAACCCAGTTACCACTGCCCTATGAGCTGGATTTTTGTATTCTGCAGACTTCCACGTTCCTCTGAGACCCTCGCCATTGGGGTCATAACAGTTTGCCAGGCCAGTATTAAATGTTTAATGCATTGCAGAAGAGGGATTATAAGAAAGAAGATTCTGAGTTTTTTTTTTTCTTCTTCCCCTTTACCTCAGAGTGGCTATGCTTGCTGCAGACATGAATGTCCAGACCTTGATTACAAGTGTGGACCAGCTGGCTACTCGTGTGCAGGGCATACAAGACTATGTTATCAGAAATCCTAGGTCAGAACCTAAAATACCGATTCCTGAACTGTTTTCCGGAGACAGGTTTAAGTTTAGGAATTTCATGAATAATTGTAAATTGTTTTTGTCCCTGAGACCCTGTTCATCTGGAGACTCTGCTCAGCAAGTAAAAATTATTATTTCGTTCTTACGGGGCGACCCTCAGGATTGGGCTTTTTCGCTGGCGCCAGGAGATCCGGCATTGGCGGATATTGATGCGTTTTTTCTGGCGCTCGGTTTACTTTATGAGGAACCCAATCTTGAGATTCAGGCAGAAAAGGCCTTGCTGGCTATGTCTCAGGGGCAGGACGAGGCTGAAGTGTATTGCCAAAAATTTCGGAAATGGTCCGTGCTGACACATTGGAACGAGTGTGCACTGGCCGCTAATTTTAGAAATGGCCTTTCTGAAGCCATTAAGAATGTTATGGTGGGTTTTCCCATTCCCACAGGTCTGAATGATACTATGGCACTGGCTATTCAAATTGACCGGCGGTTGCGGGAACGCAAAACCGCAAATTCCCTCATGGTGTTGTCTGAACAGACACCTAATTCGGTGCAATGTGATAGAAAAACCGCAAATTCCCTCATGGTGTTGTCTGAACAGACACCTGATTTAATGCAATGTGATAGAATCCTGACTAGAAATGAGCGGAAAATTCATAGACGCCGGAATGGCTTGTGCTACTACTGTGGTGATTCTACACATGTTATCTCAGCATGCTCTAAACGTATAGCTAAGGTTGTTAGTCCTGTCACCGTTGGTAATTTGCAACCTAAATTTATTCTGTCTGTAACTTTGATTTGCTCACTGTCGTCTTATCCTGTCATGGCGTTTGTAGATTCAGGTGCTGCCCTGAGTCTTATGGATCTGTCATTTGCTAAGCGCTGTGGTTTTACTCTTGAACCATTAGTAAATCCTATTCCTCTTAGGGGTATTGATGCTACGCCATTGGCAGCAAATAAACCGCAGTATTGGACACAGGTTACCATGTGCATGACTCCTGAACACCGCGAGGTGATACGTTTCCTGGTTTTACATAAAATGCATGATTTGGTTGTTTTAGGGCTGCCATGGTTACAGACCCATAATCCAGTCCTGGACTGGAAGGCTATGTCAGTCTCAAGTTGGGGCTGTCGTGGTATTCATGGGGAGTCCCTGCCTGTGTCTATTGCTTCTTCTACGCCTTCGGAAGTTCCTGAGTATTTGTCTGATTATCAGGATGTCTTCAGTGAGTCTGAGTCCAGTGCACTGCCTCCTCATAGGGAATGTGACTGTGCTATAGATTTGATCCCAGGCAGTAAATTTCCTAAGGGAAGACTGTTTAATCTGTCGGTACCTGAACATACCGCTATGCGTTCATATATCAAGGAGTCTCTGGAGAAAGGACATATTCGTCCGTCTTCTTCCCCTCTTGGTGCGGGATTCTTTTTTGTGGCAAAAAAGGACGGATCTTTGAGGCCTTGTATTGATTATCGGCTTTTAAATAAGATCACTATCAAATTTCAGTATCCTTTGCCGCTGTTGTCTGACTTGTTTGCCCGGATTAAAGGTGCCAAGTGGTTCACCAAGATAGACCTTCGTGGTGCGTACAACCTTGTGCGCATTAAGCAAGGTGATGAATGGAAAACCGCATTCAATACGCCCGAAGGTCATTTTGAGTACTTGGTGATGCCTTTTGGGCTCTCCAATGCGCCTTCAGTTTTTCAGTCCTTTATGCATGACATTTTCCGGAAGTATCTGGATAAATTTTTGATTGTTTATCTGGATGATATTTTGGTTTTTTCTGAGAATTGGGATTCGCATGTGGAGCAGGTCAGGTTGGTCTTTAAAATTTTGCATGAAAATTCGTTATTTGTCAAGGGCTCAAAATGTCTCTTTGGTGTACAGAAGGTTCCCTTTTTGGGGTTCATTTTTTCCCCTTCTGCTGTGGAGATGGACCCAGTCAAGGTCCAAGCTATTCTTGATTGGACTCAGCCCTCGTCAGTTAAGAGTCTTCAGAAGTTCTTGGGTTTCGCTAACTTCTACCGTCGTTTTATCGCTAATTTTTCTAGCATTGTGAAACCTTTGACGGATATGACCAAGAAGGGCTCCGATGTAGCTAACTGGGCTCCTGCTGCCATGGAGGCTTTCCAGGAGTTGAAACGCCGGTTTACTTCGGCGCCTGTTTTGTGCCAGCCCGATGTCTCACTTCCCTTTCAGGTTGAGGTGGATGCTTCAGAGATTGGAGCAGGGGCCGTTTTGTCGCAGAGAGGCCCTGGTTGCTCTGTTATGAAACCTTGTGCCTTTTTCTCTAGGAAGTTTTCGCCTGCCGAGCGAAATTATGATGTGGGCAATCGGGAGTTGTTGGCCATGAAATGGGCATTTGAGGAGTGGCGTCATTGGCTCGAGGGTGCTAAGCATCGTGTGGTGGTCTTGACTGATCACAAAAATCTGATGTATCTCGAGTCTGCTAAACGCCTTAATCCGAGACAGGCCCGCTGGTCATTGTTTTTCTCCCGCTTTGATTTTGTTGTCTCGTATTTACCAGGTTCAAAGAATGTGAAGGCCGATGCTCTTTCTAGGAGCTTTGTGCCTGATGCTCCTGAAGACGCTGATCCTGTTGGTATTCTTAAAGATGGAGTTATCTTGTCAGCTATTTCTCCGGATCTGCGACGTGTGTTGCAGAGATTTCAGGCTGATAGGCCTGAGTCTTGTCCACCTGACAGACTGTTTGTCCCGGATAAGTGGACTAGCAGAGTCATTTCCGAGGTTCATTCCTCGGTGTTGGCAGGTCACCCGGGAATTTTTGGCACCAGAGATCTGGTGGCCAGGTCCTTTTGGTGGCCTTCCTTGTCAAGGGATGTGCGGTCATTTGTGCAGTCCTGTGGGACTTGTGCTCGAGCCAAGCCTTGCTGTTCTCGTGCCAGCGGTTTGCTCTTGCCCTTGCCTGTCCCGAAGAGACCTTGGACACATATCTCCATGGATTTCATTTCTGATCTTCCGCTATCTCAGGGCATGTCCGTTATCTGGGTGATATGTGATCGCTTCTCCAAGATGGTCCATTTGGTTCCTTTGCCTAAGCCGCCTTCCTCTTCCGATCTGGTTCCTGTGTTTTTCCAGAACGTGGTTCGTTTGCACGGCATCCCTGAGAATATTGTGTCAGACAGAGGATCCCAGTTCGTTTCCAGGTTCTGGCGATCCTTTTGTAGTAGGATGGGCATTGATTTGTCGTTTTCGTCTGCTTTCCATCCTCAGACTAATGGACAGACGGAGCGAACCAATCAGACTTTGGAGGCTTATTTGAGGTGTTTTGTCTCTGCTGATCAGGACGATTGGGTGACATTCTTGCCGTTGGCTGAGTTTGCCCTTAATAATCGGGCTAGTTCCGCCACCTTGGTTTCGCCTTTTTTCTGCAACTCTGGTTTCCATCCTCGCTTTTCTTCGGGTCATGTGGAGCCTTCTGACTGTCCTGGGGTGGATTCTGTGGTGGATAGGTTGCAGCGGATCTGGAATCATGTGGTGGACAACTTGAAGTTGTCACAGGAGAGGGCTCAGCGCTTTGCCAACCGCCGCCGCGGTGTGGGTCCCCGACTACGCTTTGGGGATTTGGTATGGCTTTCTTCCCGCTTTGTTCCTATGAAGGTCTCCTCTCCCAAATTTAAACCTCGTTTTATTGGGCCTTACAAGATATTGGAAATCCTTAATCCTGTATCTTTTCGTCTGGATCTTCCTGTGTCGTTTGCTATTCACAATGTATTTCATAGGTCCTTGTTGCGGCGGTACATTGTGCCTGTAGTTCCTTCTGCTGAGCCTCCTGCTCCGGTGTTGGTTGAGGGCGAGTTGGAGTACGTGGTGGAGAAGATCTTGGATTCTCGCCTCTCCAGGCGGAGGCTTCAGTACCTGGTCAAGTGGAAGGGCTATGGTCAGGAGGATAATTCCTGGGTGGTCGCCTCTGATGTTCATGCGACCGATTTAGTTTGTGCCTTTCATGCCGCTCATCCTGATCGCCCTGGTGGTCGTGGTGAGGGTTCGGTGACCCCTCACTAAGGGGGGGGTACTGTTGTGAATTTGCTTTTTGCTCCCTCTAGTGGTTACTAGTTTTTTGACTCTGGTTTTTCTGTCATTCCTTTTATCCGCACCTGGGTCGTTAGTTAGGGGTGTTGCTATATTAGCTCCCTGGACCTTCAGTTCTATGCCTGGCAACGTAGTTATCAGAGCTAGTCTGCTGTGCTCTTGTCTACTGATCCTGGTTCCAGTTATATCAGCTAAGTCTGCCTTTTGCTTTTTGCTATTTGTTTTGGTTTTGTATTTTTGTCCAGCTTGTTCCAAATCTATTTCCTGACCTTTGCTGGAAGCTCTAGGGGGCTGGTGTTCTCCCCCCGGACCGTTAGACGGTTCGGGGGTTCTTGAATTTCCAGTGTGGATTTTGATAGGGTTTTTGTTGACCATATAAGTTACCTTTCTTTATTCTGCTATCAGTAAGCGGGCCTCTCTGTGCTAAACCTGGTTCATTTCTGTGTTTGTCATTTCCTCTTACCTCACCGTTATTATTTGTGGGGGGCTTCTATCCAGCTTTGGGGTCCCCTTCTCTGGAGGCAAGAAAGGTCTTTGTTTTTCCTCTACTAGGGGTAGCTAGATTCTCCGGCTGGCGCGTGTCATCTAGAATCAACGTAGGAATGATCCCCGGCTACTGCTAGTGTTGGCGTTAGGAGTAGATATATGGTCAACCCAGTTACCACTGCCCTATGAGCTGGATTTTTGTATTCTGCAGACTTCCACGTTCCTCTGAGACCCTCGCCATTGGGGTCATAACACTCAACCAACTGGAAGGGATTATGGTAGGAGCAGATACTCTATTGGTATCAATAGACATAGAGGCTCTTTACAGCAGCATTCCGCATGAGTGCGGGATGGAGGCCATTTTCTACTATTTAAACAAGAGCGATTGAGTGTCGAGAACATAATCTTTTTGTTGAGGAACTTCTACAATTCTGCCTGACTCACAACTACTTCCTCTTCGATGGGAAGTACTTCCACCAGCTCAGGGGTACTGCGATGGGGAGCCCTTGTGCCCCAACGTATGCTAACATCTTCCTGGGCTGGTGAGAGGAAACCCAAATCTTTGTAAAAGGGGAAGTCTGGTGGAGTCCATATATCAGCCTCTGGGCCAGATACATCGATGACATCCTGGTGTTTTGGTCTGGCCCAGAGGTGAAGCTCCGCCGTTTTGTGGAAACCATTAATGTCAATAACATCGAGCTATTTTTTTACACACAAATATCATGTGAGGACCATTAATTTCTTAGATCTGACCATCTCTAAGGAAGCGGATGGTACTATTAGTACCTGCACATATTGGAAACCTACTGCCACAAATAGCTTACTAAGATGGACAAGTCACCATCCAGTCCCCCTGAAGAGGGGGATACCAAAAGGGCAATTCATGCGAATGAAAAGAAACTACACGGATGAGGGCACATTTAAGAGACAAGCGAGGGACCTATACCAACGCTTCAGGGCAAGGGACTATCCGTGTGAGATTTTGGATGGCCCCTTTTATGAGACCCTGAGGATGGATAGGCAGTCCTTACTTAGACCCAAAGATACCCTGAGCCATCAAGAAAATGATATAGTTAGACTAATCGGCACCTTCGATGGGCAGTCAGAGAGGGTCTATCAGGTTTTGAAAAAACACTGGGGGATTCTCCTGGCTGACCCTGATTTGGGTAAATATATATCTCCCAAACCGAGTATTACATACAGAAGGGGTAGATCGATAGGTGATCGATTAGTGCATAGTCTATATCAGAGACCAGCAAGCCCAGGGACATGGCTGGAGAGGAGACCTGTGGGCTTCTTTAGGTGTGGAAATTGCACAAAATGTGAATATATGGCCCAAGGGAAGACCTTCAAAAGTGCGATTAATGGCAGGACTTTTGTAATAAGGGACTTTGGTAATTGTAAATCTACTGGATTGGTGTATAAAGCTACTTGTGTATGTCCGATGGATTACATTGGCAAGACTCTGAGGGAGCTCAGGGTAAGGGTGGGTGAGCACCTAGGCGATATAAGGCATAAGCGTGATACACCGGTGGCCCGACATATGAACAAATATCATGGGGGGAACACCAAGGATATTACGTTTAGTATGATAGAGTTGATTCGGCCAAAGATTAGAGGAGGTGATCTTGATAAGATCATACAGAAACGGGAAACTGAGTGGATTTTCAGATTGCAATCATTATCCCCGGGGGGCTTAAATGAGAACCTCTCCTTTACATGTTTCTTATGAATATTAGTGGTAGTCTAAGTCATCTCTCCATACGTTGGGGGCTGACACCTGGGATGTCCAATTCGCCACATATGATAGGATAAAAGGAATTGCCGTAATGACTAGGGTTGAGCGACTTTCATTTTTTTAAGGTCGAGTCGGGTTTTGTGAAACCCGACTTTGTCTAGAGTCGAATCGAGTGCAGTCGGCCGATTATCGCTAAAAGTCGGGGATCGACCGAAACACGAAACCCAATGCAAGTCAATGGGGAAGCATAGTCGGCAGTGAGTGAGGCCAGGAAAACACCTACAGTGCCCATTTTAATGCCAAAAACATCCACTCTTGTTTCTGAAGCTTGTCAATCTTAATTAACTTTATAATAATAGTTGGGCATTGGAACTTGGGGGTCATTTTGCAAAAGTTGTGGAGGGTAGGGCTGGTTCAAGCTTTTAGTGGGCCCAGGAAACGTGGACTACGTCACGGCGGTGGAGCAGTGAGAGGTAAGTATGTCAAGTTTGCAAGTGCTGTGATCCTAAGCAAGCAGGGAGGCCCCCTCGTTGGCATTGGCACTGGCACAGGGCCCCTCAAAGTACAGCGGTGTGTTTGCACGGCGGGGGCGCCTCCCACCAGCAGCGACACTTTTGCGTACTCTGAGGGGCCCTGTGCCAGTGACGTCGCCAACGAGTATGCCCCCCCCACCTGATGAAGGAACCTGCACTTTCATCTGCACCTTCCTCTTTGTCCCTGTGTAAGGTGGTATAACATGCGGGAAGGGGAACCTTACTTTCAGCAGGGTCAGATTCTGGCTGTGTAGAGTGCAAGGGGAATGTAGTGGTCTAGGTCAATGTACCAGCAGACTCATCTAGCAGTGGCTGGGGAATGAGCAGGATGAGGAGGAAACAGATATAGGGCCAAAGAATAAAGTAGGCTAAATGCAGTTCAAAATTGGTAACAGGACTAAACAGGCGGCATTGCTTTGTTGAGTGGAGTAGCAAACCCAGGAGCAGCAGACACTGTTTTAAGGGCCCAAACACACTAATAGGCCAAATGCAGTTTAATATTTGCTACTGTAGGCCAAAAGCCAGAAGGTAAAAGCTCAGCTTTATTCAGTTGAGGACAACACCAGGCAGGGGCAGACACCGTTAGTAGGCCGGAACCACCAATCTTTTAAAAAACAGCACTTAATGAGAGCCAGAAGGTAGAAGCTCAGCTTTATTCAGTTGAAGACAAACACCAGGGAGCAGCAAACAGAGGTATTAGGCCCCATCCAGCAATTAAAAAAAAAAAAAAAAAAAAAAAAAAAAAAAGCTTAATCAGAGCCAGAAGGTAGAAGCTCAGCTTTATTCAGTTGAGGACAACACCAGGCAGGGGCAGACACCGTTAGTAGGCCCATAACCACCTATTTTTAAAAACACAGCACTTAAAGAGAGCCAGAAGGTGGAAGCTCAGCTTTGTTCAGTTGAGGACAACACCAGGGAGGGGCAGACACCGTTAGTAGGCCGGAACCACCAATTTTTTAAAAAACAGCACTTAATGAGAGCCAGAAGGTAGAAGCTCAGCTTTATTCAGTTGAGGACAACACCAGGCAGGGGCAGACACCGCTAGTAGGCCGGAACCACCAATCTTTTAAAAAACAGCACTTAATGAGAGCCAGAAGGTAGAAGCTCAGCTTTATTCAGTTGAGGACAACACCAGGCAGGGGCAGACACCGTTAGTAGGCCGGAACCACCAATCTTTTAAAAAACAGCACTTAATGAGAGCCAGAAGGTAGAAGCTCAGCTTTATTCAGTTGAGGACAAACACCAGGGAGCAGCAAACAGAGGTATTAGGCCCCATCCAGCAATTAAAAAAAAAATAATAATAATAATCAGAGCCAGAAGGTAGAAGCTCAGCTTTATTCAGTTGAGGACAACACCAGGCAGGGGCAGACACCGTTAGTAGGCCCATAACCACCTATTTTTAAAAAAACAGCACTTAAAGAGAGCCAGAAGGTGGAAGCTCAGCTTTGTTCAGTTGAGGACAACACCAGGGAGGGGCAGACACCGTTAGTAGGCCGGAACCACCAATTTTTTAAAAAACAGCACTTAATGAGAGCCAGAAGGTAGAAGCTCAGCTTTATTCAGTTGAGGACAACACCAGGCAGGGGCAGACACCGCTAGTAGGCCGGAACCACCAATCTTTTAAAAAACAGCACTTAATGAGAGCCAGAAGGTAGAAGCTCAGCTTTATTCAGTTGAGGACAACACCAGGCAGGGGCAGACACCGTTAGTAGGCCGGAACCACCAATCTTTTAAAAAACAGCACTTAATGAGAGCCAGAAGGTAGAAGCTCAGCTTTATTCAGTTGAGGACAAACACCAGGGAGCAGCAAACAGAGGTATTAGGCCCCATCCAGCAATTAAAAAAAAAAAAAATAATAATAATCAGAGCCAGAAGGTAGAAGCTCAGCTTTATTCAGTTGAGGACAACACCAGGCAGGGGCAGACAC
Organism: Ranitomeya variabilis; assembly: GCF_051348905.1. Classification (NCBI taxonomy): domain Eukaryota; kingdom Metazoa; phylum Chordata; class Amphibia; order Anura; family Dendrobatidae; genus Ranitomeya; species Ranitomeya variabilis. Next base: position 542,105,643 of record NC_135232.1, on the reverse strand, counting down.
CGTTAGTAGGCCCATAACCACCTATTTTTAAAAACACAGCACTTAAAGAGAGCCAGAAGGTGGAAGCTCAGCTTTGTTCAGTTGAGGACAACACCAGGGAGGGGCAGACACCGTTAGTAGGCCGGAACCACCAATTTTTTAAAAAACAGCACTTAATGAGAGCCAGAAGGTAGAAGCTCAGCTTTATTCAGTTGAGGACAACACCAGGCAGGGGCAGACACCGTTAGTAGGCCGGAACCACCAATCTTTTAAAAAACAGCACTTAATGGGAGCCAGAAGGGAGAAGCTCAGCTTTATTCAGTTGAGGACAACACCAGGCAGGGGCAGACACCGTTAGTAGGCCGGAACCAACAATCTTTTAAAAAACAGCACTTAACGAGAGCCAGAAGGTGGAAGCTCAGATTTATTCATTTGAGGACAACTTGAATTAGGGACTGCAGACAGACTTACCAGGCTGTCCCCTGTGTGGACCATGCATCCAATACATTAACCCATTGCGCCACAAAGGACACGTAACCTTCCGTGGCCATGCCTACCGCTCCATGTGTCTGTTGTCAGGTGTACCTTTGGACTCACAGATTGACAGAATGAAAGGACAATGTGGTCTTTAACATGCTGGTGGAGGGGTGGGATGGCTTTTCTCGCAAAAGAATTGTCAACTGGGTAGCTCATAGCGTGGTACAGCGTAGTCCATCATGGCTTTATTAATATTAAATAAAATAAAAAAAATAGGCTCTATGCACTGTAAAATAGGTTCCAGGGGTACACGGGCAGCAGTGGTCAGGTCAGTGGAGGCCTAGTGGAAGGAGGGACCGCAGACAGGCTTCCAAGGCCTAACATAATAAAATGGGCTGGCTCTAGGCACTTTATAATTGGTTCCAGGGGGACACGGGCAGCAGTGGTCTGGTCATTGGAGGCCTAGTGGAAGGAAGGACCGCAGACAGGCTTCCAAGGCCTAACATAATAAAATGGGCTGGCTGTAGGCACTTTATAATTGGTTCCAGGGGGACACGGGCAGCAGTGGTCTGGTCATTGGAGGCCTAGTGGAAGGAGGGACCGCAGACAGGCTTCGAAGGCCTAACATAATAAAATGGGCTGGCTGTAGGCACTTTATAATTGGTTCCAGGGGTGCACGGGCAGCAGTGGTCTGGTCATTGGAGGCCTAGTGGAAGGAGGGACCGCAGACAGGCTTTGAAGGCCTAACATAATAAAATGGGCTGGCTGTAGGCACTTTATAATTGGTTCCAGGGGTACACGGGCAGCAGTGGTCAGGTCAGTGGAGGCCTAGTGGAAGGAGGGACCGCAGACAGGCTTCGAAGGCCTAACATAATAAAATGGGCTGGCTGTAGGCACTTTATAATTGGTTCCAGGGGTACACGGGCAGCAGTGGTCAGGTCAGTGGAGGCCTAGTGGAAGGAGGGACCGCAGACAGGCTTCGAAGGCCTAACATAATAAAATGGGCTGGCTGTAGGCACTTTATAATTGGTTCCAGGGGTACATGGGCAGCAGTGGTCTGGTCAACGGAGGCCGATTGTAATGAGTGTCTGCCAGTTAGTAGTCCAAAACAACAAATAAATGTGAATGTCTCGCATTAAAACAAAACAAAAACACTAAAGGGTGCAATCATTAGGTTCAGGGGTGGGATCCTCTGCGTTGTTTCAGACCTACTAATTTAGCGCAAAGTATTTACTGTGGTAAATAGAGGACACTGCCCCTGACTATGTTAAGTACCATCATACATGTCAACACAATGGTATTGTCAGTGGCAGGTATGGAAGGATGTCAGCGCATAGACTAAACATTGGTGGAAGTGTGAGAGATAACTGTGGAAGTGGTAGAGCAATGTTTGACCTGGGGGTGGGTGAACTCTCTTGTGGCCGGCGGTACAGGCCCAGGGCCCCTCATGTTACAACAGTGTGTCTGACGTTGGGTGCGCACCACCACCGCCAGAGACACTTTATTGTACTATGAGGGACCCAGTAGCAATGACGTCGACCAAAAGCGAGCACACCCACCTCTTCAGACAAACAGCAGTCTCACGGGTGCTTGCGCCAAGTCGCGATACCACGGCCCCGTGTGGGGAGTTTGGCCATTTAGGGAGGTGTAAACATGTCGTATGCTGGACAATCAGCTGCAGCAAATTGGACATTAGAAAAGTAATTCACAGTAGTCCACAGGCAAGAGCTTTTCATAGGAAATCTAGGTGTCGGCCGGGCAAGGTGGGGCAAAAGATTTCGAAATCCAGTTGTGGTTCATTTTAATGAATGTTAGATCATCAACATTTTGGGTAGCCAGACGAGTCCTTTTTTCGGTTAATATTGAACCTGCAGCACTGAATACTCTTTCTGATAGGACACTAGCTGCCGGGCAAGCAAGCTCCTGCAATGCATATTCTGCCAATTCTGGCCAGGTGTCTAATTTTGATGCCCAGTAATCAAATGGGAATGACGGTTGAGGGAGAACATCGATAAGGGATGAAAAATAGTTAGTAACCATACTGGACAAATGTTGTCTCCTGTCACTTTCAATTGATGCAGCAGTACCTGTCCTGTCTGCGGTCATAGCAAAATCAGTCCACAACCTGGTCAGAAAACCCCTCTGTCCAACGCCACTTCTGATGTGTGCACCCCTAACACTCCTAGTCTGCTGGCCCCTGGAGCTCATGTGAGAACGATCACGTGCGCTGTGTGCTGGGAATGCCTGAAGCAAACGGTCAACAAGAGTTGATTGTTTGGTTGCTAATATTAGTTCCAAGTTCTCATGTGGCATAATATTTTGCAATTTGCCTTTATAGCGTGGATCAAGGAGGCAGGCCAACCAGTAATCGTCATTGTTCATCATTTTCGTAATGCGTGTGTCCCTTTTTAGGATACGTAAGGCATAATCCGCCATGTGGGCCAAAGTTCCAGTTGACAAATCTCCGGTTGTGATTGGTTGAGGGGCAGTTTCAGGCAAATCTACGTCCCTTGTGTCCCTCAAAAAACCAGAACCCGGCCTTGCCACGCAACCAATTTCCAGTGCCCCCGGGAAAGCTTCCTCATTAAAAATAAACTCATCCCCATCATCATCCTCGTCCTCCACCTCCTCTTTGCCCGCTACCTCGTCCTGTACACTGCCCTGACCAGACAATGGCTTACTGTCATCAAGGCTTTCCTCTTCCTCTGGTGCAGACGCCTGATCCTTTATGTGCGTCAAACTTTGCATCAGCAGACACATTAGGGGGATGCTCATGCTTATTATGGCGTTGTCTGCACTAACCAGCCGTGTGCATTCCTCAAAACACTGAAGGACTTGACACATGTCTTGTATCTTCGACCACTGCACACCAGACAACTCCATGTCTGCCATCCTACTGCCTGCCCGTGTATGTGTATCCTCCCACAAAAACATAACAGCCCGCCTCTGTTGGCACAGTCTCTGAAGCATGTGCAGTGTTGAGTTCCACCTTGTTGCAACGTCTATGATTAGGCGATGCTGGGGAAGGTTCAAAGACCGCTGATAGGTCTGCATACGGCTGGAGTGTACAGGCGAACGTCGGATATGTGAGCAAAGTCCACGCACTTTGAGGAGCAGGTCGGAGAACCCAGGATAAGTTTTCAATAAGCACTGCACCACCAGGTTTAAGGTGTGAGCCAGGCAAGGAATGTGTTTCAGTTGGGAAAGGGAGATGGCAGCCATGAAATTCCTTCCGTTATCACTCACTACCTTGCCTGCCTCAAGATCTACTGTGCCCAGCCACGACTGCATTTCTTGTTGCAAGAACTCGGACAGAACTTCCGCGGTGTGTCTGTTGTCGCCCAAACACTTCATAGCCAATACAGCCTGCTGACGCTTGCCAGTAGCTGGCCCATAATGGGACAACTGGTGTGCAACAGTGTCATCTGCCGATGGAGTGGTTGGCCGACTGCGGTCTGTAGAAGAGCTGTCGCTTCTGCAGGAGGACGAGGAGGAGGAGGAGGGGGTGCGAACGCCTACAGCCAACTGTTTCCTAGACCGTGGGCTAGGAACAACTGTCCCGAAATTGATGTCCCCTGTGGACCCTGCATCCACCACATTCACCCAGTGTGCCGTGATGGACACATAACGTCCCTGGCCATGCCTACTGGTCCATGCATCTGTAGTCAGGTGCACCTTTGTACTCACAGATTGCCTGAGTGCATGGACGATGCGCTGTTTAACATGCTGGTGCAGGGCTGGGATGGCTTTTCTGGAAAAAAAGTGTCGACTGGGTAGCTCGTATCGTGGTTCAGCGTACTCCATCAGGGCTTTGAAAGCTTCGCTTTCAACTAAACGGTAGGGCATTATCTCTAACGAGATTAGTCTAGCTATGTGGACGTTAAAACCCTGTGTACGCGGATGCGAGGATAAGTACTTCCTTTTTCTAACCAGAGTCTCATGTAGGGTGAGCTGGACTGGAGAGCTGGAGATCGTGGAACTTTCGGGTGTGCCAGTGGACATGGCAGACTGAGAGACGGTTGGAGACGGTATTGTTTCCACCGGTGCCCTAGATGCAATATTTCCTCCTACAAAACTGGTGATTCCCTGACCCTGACTGCTTTTGGCTGGCAAAGAAACCTGCACAGATACTGCCGGTGGTGCGGAAAATGGTGGCCTTACAGTGACGGAAGGGATGTTGCGTTGCTGACTAGCTTCATTGGCCGAGGGTGCTACAACCTTAAGGGACGTTTGGTAGTTAGTCCAGGCTTGAAAATGCATGGTGGTTAAGTGTCTATGCATGCAACTAGTATTGAGACTTTTCAGATTCTGACCTCTGCTTAAGCTAGTTGAACATTTTTGACAGATGACTTTGCGCTGATCAATTGGATGTTGTTTAAAAAAATGCCAGACTGCACTCTTCCTAGCATCGGATCCCTTTTCAGGGATTGCAGACTGAGCTTTAACCGGATGGCCACGCTGTCCTCCAACAGGTTTTGGCTTTGACACGCGTTTTGGCCCAGATACGGGACCGGCAGATGGAACCTGTTGCGATGTTGATGCCTGCTGCGGCCCCTCCTCCACCTCCGCTTCTGAACTACTGCCGCCTGCACCCTGTTCCCCCAATGGCTGCCAATCGGGGTCAACAACTGGGTCATCTATTACCTCCTCTTCGAGCTCGTGTGCAACTTCGTCTGTGTCACCGTGTCGGTCGGTGGTATAGCGTTCGTGGCGGGGCAACATAGTCTCATCAGGGTCTGATTGTGGATCAGTACCCTGAGAGGGCAATGTTGTGGTCTGAGTCAAAGGAGCAGCATAGTACTCTGGCTGTGGCTGTGCATCAGTGCACTCCATGTCAGAATCTACTTGTAATGGGCATGGCCTGTTAAGTGTTTCACTTTCTAAGCCAGGGACGGTATGTGTAAAGAGCTCCATGGAGTAACCCGTTGTGTCGCCTGCTGCATCCTTCTCTCTTGTTGTTGTTTTTGCTGAAGAGGACAAGGAAGCGACTTGTCCCTGACCGTGAACATCCACAAGCGACGCGCTGTTTTTACATTTACCAGTTTCAGAAGAGGAGGCAAAAGAGCTAGAGGCTGAGTCTGCAAGGTAAGCCAAAACTTGCTGTTGCTGCTCCGGCTTTAAAAGCGTTTTTCCTACTCCCAGAAAAGAGAGCGTTCGAGGCCTTGTGTAGCCAGACAACGAACCTGGCTCCACAGCTCCAGACTTAGGTGGAATATTTTTATCCCCACGACCACCTGATGCTCCACTACCACTACCATCATTACCAGCTGACAATGAACGCCCACGGCCACGACCTCTTGCACAAGACTTCCTCATTGTTTTAAAAACTTAACCAAAGTAACTTTATTTGTTGCTGTCAAACAACTTACACGGTGAGCTATAACTTCAGTATGATTTCAATATCCCTTTACAGGTTGGTGAGACCACAAGGAAAATCAGGCCCAATGTTACACACTCTGTTTTCTGTGGCACCAAATCACAGAGATGCCACACACGCAGGACTGTCACTCAAGCACACATGTCAATATTAATCTCCCACCTATTTTTTTTTTTTTTTTTTTTTTCAGGGAGACTTTAGAAACCAAATAAGAAAAAAAGATTTTTTCAGGGACAATTTAGAAACCAAATAATAATAAAAAAAAGGCTTTCTATGGCCCACTGAGTGAGAGATGGCACACACAGGGGTCAGGAGTGGCACACAAGCCCTGAGGCCAATATTTTTCTCCCACTGATTGATGTAGTGATTTTTTTTCAGGTAGATTTTAGAACCCAAATCAAGCAAAAAAATTAATAGGCTTTCTATGGCCCACTGAGTGAGAGATGGCACACACAGGAGTCAGGAGTGGCACACAAGCCCTGAGGCCAATATTTTTCTCCCACTGATTGATGTAGTGATTTTTTTTCAGGTAGATTTTAGAACCCAAATCAAGCAAAAAAATTAATAGGCTTTCTATGGCCCACTGAGTGAGAGATGGCACACACAGGAGTCAGGAGTGGCACACAAGCCCTGAGGCCAATATTTTTCTCCCACTGATTGATGTAGTGATTTTTTTTCAGGTAGATTTTAGAACCCAAATCAAGCAAAAAAATTAATAGGCTTTCTATGGCCCACAATTTGAGAGAGAGAGATGGCACACACAGGAGTCAAGGCTGGCACACAAGCAGAAAGGGCAATATTAATCTCCCACTGTTTTAATTTTTTTTTTTTTTTTTTAGGGAGACTTTAGAAACAAAATAAGATAAAATGATTTTTTCAGGGACAATTTAGAAACCAAATAATAAAAAAAAGGCTTTCTATGGCCCACTGAGTGAGAGATGGCACACACAGGAGTCAGGAGTGGCACACAAGCCCTGAGGCCAATATTTTTCTCCCACTGATTGATGTAGTGATTTTTTTTCAGGTAGATTTTAGAACCCAAATCAAGCAAAAAAATTAATAGGCTTTCTATGGCCCACTGAGTGAGAGATGGCACACACAGGAGTCAGGAGTGGCACACAAGCCCTGAGGCCAATATTTTTCTCCCACTGATTGATGTAGTGATTTTTTTTCAGGTAGATTTTAGAACCCAAATCAAGCAAAAAAATTAATAGGCTTTCTATGGCCCACTGAGTGAGAGATGGCACACACAGGAGTCAGGAGTGGCACACAAGCCCTGAGGCCAATATTTTTCTCCCACTGATTGATGTAGTGATTTTTTTTCAGGTAGATTTTAGAACCCAAATCAAGCAAAAAAATTAATAGGCTTTCTATGGCCCACTGAGTGAGAGATGGCACACACAGGAGTCAGGAGTGGCACACAAGCCCTGAGGCCAATATTTTTCTCCCACTGATTGATGTAGGGATTTTTTTTCAGGTAGATTTTAGAACCCAAATCAAGCAAAAAAATTAATAGGCTTTCTATGGCCCACTGAGTGAGAGATGGCACACACAGGAGTCAGGAGTGGCACACAAGCCCTGAGGCCAATATTTTTCTCCCAATGATTGATATAGCGATTTTTTTTCAGGTAGATTTTAGAACCCAAATCAAGCAAAAAAATTAATAGGCTTTCTATGGCCCACTGAGTGAGAGATGGCACACACAGGGATGGCACTCTAGCAGAAATGCCAATCTTAATCTCCCACAAAAAAAAAAAAAAAAAACAGGGACTGTCCTACAATTACTATCTCCCTGCAGTAATCTCAGCCAGGTATGGCAGGCAGCAATAAGGAGTGGACTGATGCACAAATTAAATAAAAAGTGTGGACAAACAAAAAAGATAGCTGTGCAGAAAGGAAGGAACAAGAGGATTTGTGCTTTGAAAAAAGCAGTTGGTTTGCACAGTGGCGTACACACAGCAATGCAGCTATCAGGGAGCCTTCTAGGGCAGCCCAATGAGCTACAGCGCTGAGGAAAAAGAAAAAAAAATGTAGCTTCCACTGTCCCTGCACACCGAAGGTGGTGTTGGACAGTGGAAATCGCTACAGCACAAGCGGTTTGGTGGTTAATGGACCCTGCCTAACGCTATCCCTGCTTCTGACGAAGCGGCAGCAACCTCTCCCTAAGCTCAGATCAGCAGCAGTGAGATGGCGGTCGGCGGGAACGCCCCTTTATAGCCCCTGTGACGCCACAGACAGCAAGCCAATCACTGCAATGCCCTTCTCTAAGATGGTGGGGACCAGGACCTATGTCATCACGCTGCCCACACTCTGCGTTCACCTTCATTGGCTGAGAAATGGCGCTTTTCGCGTCACTGAAACGCGACTTTGGCGCGAAAGTCGCGTACCGCATGGCCGACCCCGCACAGGGGTCAGATCGGGTTTCATGAAACTCGACTTTGCCAAAAGTCGGCGACTTTTGAAAATGAACGATCCGTTTTGCTCAACCCTAGTAATGACTTCATATCCTTGCATGTTTGAACATGCTCTTCATTTGAAGAAGGCTATCTGATATTGCAGTATTTGTTTGTTCATTTATTTATTCTCTTAATACATGGAAGGGTGTTGCTTTCTTGAATTTGGGTTGAATAGATATTGCCCCTCTTAGGTTTCCGGTATGCCCACTGTGTATAAATGGAAGCTATGGATAATAGTACGTGGTTCTATCTTTTTGTTAATATTACCTTAAAAAGGTGCCTGGAGGATCATTATTGAACTATATTTGGTCCATGAGGTGAAACGCAAGCTCGCTGATAATCCATTATCTATTACTGGTCCGGAGTATCCGGGCTATAGTATACACAGTAAGCCAGGTTGCACATCTTCTACGTGGCATACGGTAATGGAGGCGCTTCGGTCATGCCCACTGGGTGCCATATGTGATTCTGATGGCGCACTGAAGATTTACATTGCGCAGACTCCAGGTGACACGCATATCGCCATGGACTGTTGGTGCGTCACAACTGACGTATTGGAGTCAGACATGCGTGGAAGATATGCTGGTATCTAAAGGCACTAGAAACGATGAATTATTAGTATAGGACTATGGCACAGGTGAGGTATTATCTACACAGGACCCCAGGAATGGGGGCATTTTGATTTTTAATTGTTGTTGGGCATGCAACACCTTTTTGACCCGGTTGGGATTCCTTATCACTAAGGGGGCGTGGCCTATCCAGGCACACGGAGTATGTGATCTATTTAAGTTTCCATGCTGTCACCGCCGGCTTATGCCACTTATTCATAGAGCATCCGGCATCATGATTATCACCTCCTGATGAACCGTGGTAACGGGGAAACGCGTCGGGGCGACTACCACACACGCTAAGTGACCCTATATATTATATTTGTCAAAATATGTGCTTCTTTTTTCATTGCTGTCTGGCCATAGGGTTATCATGATATGTTTATAGGTGGCAGAGACCATGACAGCGCTGTTTGTTTATATGGAGCATTAATTGACAATATAGGGGACTGTGTACTTATATCATATGTGTTGTGATGGTAATTTTGATACAATAATTGGAGGTATCTATTTGGGTCTAGATTATTATTATTTAAGTCTATTGTTTTTCACCACTGCTCTCAGCTATATTGTTTTCCCACCTTCCTGTAAAGGGATATTGTAGGGGAGAGAGGGAGAGCCTGCGGTGAGTGGGGGCGCCAAAAAATCGTCTCTTAGGGTGCCAACCTCCACAGACAGGTAGGCGTGAGCAATATGTGTAGTGTAGGACCTTAATAGGCCAATTAATTTTGGTGACATTATTTTATTATACTAAATAACTAACTATAATTAAAAGTGAAGTTTTAAAGGGATTATATGTACACAAAAACAATGTCAAAACCAGAAAGAAACAGAACCAAATGACCCACCAAGAGTACAAAGACCAAAGACTGAACACAACAGGAGGAACTCGGTAAGGCAGGGGACTGTACTAGCCTTTCACCCGAAGCGGGGTTCGGGCTCGATATAAGAACTGGGACTGCCGACTGAAATCTTCTTTACCAGCTACAATGTGAAAGCCCCATCCTGCAATAGATGTGACAATCAGCTACCATGTAAAGGGGACCAGGTGACCTACACTTGCCACCGGAGTGCGCAGGGGTGGTGCGCTCGAGACGTCCAACGATGCGAGCCGGCAGTAGCGCCACCTGATGTCCCGACTACGACTAACCCGGATTTGACCAACGCCACTACTGCCGCCACGGTGTGTATTTTCGCCGCTACTGAACTTGCAACCACAGCTGACATTCGAATCCAGACACCGGGTGATCTGACCGCGCCTGGGAGACCAACCAATGATACCGATCCTGCATCCGCCAAAGACAGAGGACCGCAGCCTTACCGGCCGGAGAGTGTCCGTCACCAGCTGATGCAGTGTAACCTCCTGTAAGGATAAACCTCGGAACCACGAGTATGTAAATAGTTAACTGTTTGTTTCCCTGCTTTTTGCTGCTAATACCCGACTAGGGTTATTCTTAAAGGGATCCCTTTGTTTACCCGGGATCCCTATTGCTTTTTATTTTTGCTCTTGTTTTTATTTTTGCTTTTGTTCATCAATGTTACAAAGACTGCCGAATCATGAAATGGTTCACAAACTGTATTGTAAATAGTTTGCACCTTCTTAAAGGTGCCCTTTACTGGTTTTACAAAAGAGAGAGCTTTCTGAAGAGACTGTTCCTGAGTACAGCATGGAAGCTCCTGCCCTAAACGGACTTGCAGATAGAGAGAGTCTGCGTTACCTCAAAGAGACTTGGTTCCCTCTTAAAGGGAACGTTCACTAGTTGCACTTAGAGTATAATGTTGCCTTAAAGAAAAAAAATGGTAATAATGTTTTACATAGAAGTAATATGTAGTTATTTAGATAGTTATAGAGAATGTTTGATAATGTTACTAGAGATTAAGGACAGAAAAGAGTTGAAAGCTGAATTTCAATAAAGTAAACCCGTAGGGGTTAGTTAGTGAGTCCTCCTGAGAGCCATAGAGAGATGGTTAATTGATCCTGTACTAAGAAAAGAGGCAGTAGGCCTGGGCAGATAGACAGGCGGTCCTGCATATGAAAACTCAGAGAGTAAAAACAAAAATGTTGCACTTAGAAAAGAGAAGTAAAGAAGAAGTTAATTTATATTTCAGAGTTTTATAGTAAGCCTTTAGTGGGTTCAGCCTATACGCTCTTAAAGGAAAAGTTAAATTATTGTTCAGAATTTGCACTTAGTAGAATACCCGGCTGGGTAATAGAAGTTATTTATAGTATGATATTTAAAATATTTAACCATGTTTTTGTTTGTAACGTTCAAGAGTCCTCACCTCCCATAAAGGGAAGCACTGTTATATTTACTTGTTCATTGCATTTCAAAATTTTATATGTCTTTTGCTGACATGTATTGTTGTTTTCTTCCCAGTCCGGGAGTACTGGATTTAACCAGGATGGAGTGCAGCGCCCCAGAGACCTGGTCGTTGCAGTACTGACGCTCCGCCACTAAGGGGAGTTATGGTACGTCTGATGGCACTAAAGGAGTTCACCTGACCAGGTATCACAGTCACACATTACACTTCACATTCTGGCCACCAGGGGGAGCAAAGGGTTCTATGTATTAGGCCACTCCTCACAATCTGGTAAAACTGGGGGCTGGATAGGAAGTTAGTCAGAAGCTGACTGGGTTGGATCCAGGCAACACCCTGTGGCAGAGGGTGTTGCAGGGGAAGATTCAGGGGGGTTTCTGTCAGGGGCGGGATCCTGACAGTGGCCTAGCGACAAGAACAGAACGTTACGGAGCTGCGCCTGCACCTGTTGCGGTGGCATCCTAAGAAAGGAAACGAAGCAAGGTTTATTGTGGAGAAGTGAGAAACGAGATCGCAGCAAAAAGGAGATAAAGCCAGTAGGAGTCGTGCCTTAAGATCGTGGCAACATCCTACTGAGGCGCGTAGCCGGTGGCCGGAACGCCGAGAAAGTATTGGGCTCCAAGCATTACTTCAAACAGTGGCAGGACAGTTGATTATAGGTTGGCTGTCTCACCTAAATCACCTAAGCAGACATAGGGGGCAATTGTGGGAGAGGGGCGACGCTAGGGTCCCGGAAGAACTCCAGGCCTACCCGTCATACGGGTGCGTCCTAGCCATATCATCTGGGGGACGGAGAAGAACATCAGAACAGATACGAGTTGTGAGAAACAACATCAGAAACAGACACAACAGTTGTGAGGACTATCCCGTGGTGCTCAGCAGGGAGGTACTACAACACACAGGTGCTAGAAGGTAGGCACTGATTTCCACCTGCAAAGGGAACTCTGGATGTGCCTTCGGACTGGCCGGTCTCAGCCAGCCCTGTTAGCAGTACTCTGGATTGCGGATCCTGAAGCCTTCAGTAAAGAGGTAAAGAGACTGCAACCCTGTGTCCTCGTTATTCATCGCGTCTCGCACCACGCACCACCGTCACACCTTTCATTGGACGCCCCTTAGCAGGGTCACGGACCGGGTCTAGCCACTGTGACAACCCCAAGACTGAGACTGAGAGGCCCGGTATCGAGTACCCCGCGGCCCTGCGTCTGGGGGCGCTCCACCAGTACAGTATGAAAAATAACAAAAATGCCGGACACACACATCACACGGCATTTAGGGTATGTGCACACGTTGCGGATTCTCTGCGGATCCGCAGCGTTTTTTGCAGTGCAGAAACGCTGCAGATCCGCAATTGATTTACAGTACAATGTAAATCAATGAGAAAAAAAAAATGTACACACTTTGCGGAAAATCTGCTGCAGAAACGCTGCGGTTTAAAAGAAGTAGCATGTCACTTCATTTTTGTGAATCTGCAGCGTTTTTGTACCCATTCCATTATAGAAAACCGCAGGGGTAAAAAACGCAGCAAATCCGCAAGAAAACCGCCGCAAAAATGCACAAAAAAACGCTGCGGAAACACAAAAAACCCCAGGTGCATTTTCTGCCAGGAGAGACAGAATCTGCACCAGAAATTCCTTAGCCTAATCCGCAATGTGTGCACTGCACATAGCCTAATACACACTCACACACACTGGCAGAACTCATGCTGGATGGCAGTACTCACATGGCAGTCTCAGGCAGGGTCTTGCTGGCTGCAGGCAGGGTGTCTTGCTGGCTGCTGGCAGGGTCTGTCTTGCTGGCTGCTGGCAGGGTCTGTCTTGCTGGCTGCTGGCAGGGTCTGTCTTGCTGGGTGCTGGCAGGGTCTGTCTTGCTGTCTGCTGGCAGGGTCTGTCTTGCTGGCTGGCACTGTGTTCTCTCTCTGCTTCTTCTCTGCTTAATGGCACATTAAAGAATGAAGCCCACCTGTCCTGTTTATATAGTTTTGGGGTTGTCTGGGAAAAGTATCTACTTTTTGGAGCATGCTCAATTGAAAAAGCGGATTGGGGCGACGGATCCGCCAAATGACGGATCGCGACGGATCCGTCGCCCATAGGCGGCCAATCTAGGGAATGGCGGACGCGATGGATCCGTCGCTTCCGCCATTTCGGCGCAGACAAAAAACATTACAATGTCCGTCAATGTCTAGATGACGTCCGCCAAATCTCGACGGATCCGTCAAATGGCGGATGGAATGGATGACCATCTGCCACAATCCATCGCTAATGCAAGTCTATTGGAAAATAGCGGATCCGCCAAAAAAAAATGGCGGATCCGCTATTTGACGAAAACGGTGGATTCAAACTGACGCCAAAAGACTGAAGTGTGAAAGAGGCCTTACCTGCCGAACGGGTGCCAGTGTAAGGCTACTTTCACACTAGCGTCGTACGACGCACGACGCAATGTGTCATGCCGACGTACCGACGCATGCTGTGAAAAAAAAACACAACAGGGGCAGCGGATGAAGTTTTACAACGCATCCGCTGCCCCATTGTAAGGTCCGGGGAGGAGAGGACGGACACGACGCACAAAAAAACGTTACATGGAACGTTTTTTTGAACCGACGGTCTGCCAAAACACGACGCATGCATCGCACGACGGATGCAACGTGTGGCAATACGTCGCAATGCGTCCCTAATGCAAGTCTATGGAGAAAAAACGCATCCTGCGGGCAACTTTGCAGGATGCGTTTTTTTCTCCAAAACGACGCATTGCGACGTGCATCGTACGACGCTAGTGTGAAAGCACCCTGAGCAGCAGTGGAGCTAATGCCTGGGTAATCATGTGTGGAATGAGCGGGGCTGAGCAGGGTGGGATGGAGACTCATCACAGGCTTCCTCCTCTGTAACTGGCCTCGGCTGCTCAGTGCTGTGATTGCAGAGGGACTATCATCAGTAGTTGATGTCACAGTCCAGTGAATGCTGGAGGAGGAGGAGCAGCATCAGCTGCAGCTCCCTGGGAGAGGGCTAATTAATGTGGCTTGGTATTTTTCCCCACTGGCAGCCTCACCAATAATTCACATGCAATTGAGCCTCATTGGGTGCTGCAGCTTTGTAAAGACTGACATTAAGCTAAGGCTACTTTCACACTAGCGTCGTTAGACGAACGTCGCAATGCATCGTTTTGGAGAAAAAATGCATCCTGCAAAGTTGCCCGCAGGATGCGTTTTTTCTCCATAGACTTGCATTAGCGACGCATTGCGACGGATGCATCGTGTTTTGGCAGACCGTCGGCACAAAAAAAGTTCCATATAACTTTTTTTGTGCGTCGGGCCCGCCATTTTTGACCGCGCATGCGCGGCCTTAACTCTGCCCCCTCCTCCCCGGAACTCACAATGGGCAGCGGATGCGTTGTAAAACTGCATCCGCTGCCCACATTGTGCTACATTAACACACTGTCCATCGGTACGTCGGGCCAACGGTTTGCGACGGCCCGTACCTGCGGACTAGTGTGAAAGTAGCCTAAGCCTGACACTGTCTGCTGGTTGTTATGGCGCTGGACAAGGGTAAGGGTATGTGTCCACGTTCAGGAAACGCTGCGTTTTTGACGAAGCATTGAGCAGCATGCATAAAAAATGCAGCGTCCAGATGTTAAAGCATAGTGGAGGGGATTTCATGAAATCCTGTCTCCACTATGCAGTAAAAGACGCATGCGGCACACCCGAGAAAACTCACATGCGGCGCGTCTTTTAAGAACGCAGCATGTCCTTACATAGCAGAAAAAACTCAAGGACAATGCAAGTGACCTGCCAGTGACCCCAGGTGCAGATTTGGTCAGGATTTTACCTGCATAAAATCCTGACCAAATCCTGAAGCATTCCTGAACATGGACACATACCCTAAGCATATGTTTGAGGTCAGGAGGTGTTTACAGTGTTGAAGTAGCAGAGCCGTGTGTGTACGAGGTGTATGGATCGGAGCAGCGTGTGAAAGGTGTATGGAGCAGAGCCGTGGGTGTAAGAGGTGTATGGAGCGGAGCCATGTGTATAAGAGGTGTATGGATTGGAGCAGCGTGTGAAAGGTGTATGGAGCAGAGTCGTGTGTGTACGAGGTGAACGGAGCGGATCTGCGTGTGTACGAGGTGTACGGAGCAGAGACAATTGTGTGTACGGAGCGGAGCCGTGTGTGTACAAGGTATACGGAGCGGAGCGGAGCAGAGTGTGCAATGTGTATGGAGTGGAGTCGTGTGTGTGTGTACGAGGTGTACGGAGTGGAGTCGTGTGTGTGTACGAGGTGTATAGAGCGGAGACGTGTGTGTACGAGGTGTACGGAGCAGAGCCATATGTGTACAGAGCGGAGCCGCGTGTGTACGAGGTGTACGGAGCGGAGCCGCGTGTGCAAGTTGTCTGGAGCGGATTTGTGTGTGTATGAGGTGTATGGAGCGGAGCCACGTGTGTACGGAGGGGACACTAGCTGTGTCGGATCGGAGCAGATATTGTTCCTCGCTCTGACACTGACTGGCACAGGAGACACGGAGAGGTCTTTATCAGTGGCGTATCACAGCTACAGTGACGTGAGCAGTCAGCGGCGCAGCTGGATGACATCATTCAGCGCCGTGGGAGTGGAAGCTGCCAGCTGCTGCTAGGGAGCGCGGAGAAAGGTGTGTGTGTAGTGATGGAGAAGGCAATGATGGGGTGGGGTAACCATGTGTGGCCATTATACTGTACCCAGCATCATGTGGGGCGATTATACTGTACAAAGCATCATGTGAGCCCATTATACTGTATGGATCATAACGTGGGGCCAGTATACTGTATGCAGCATCATGTGGGGCCATTATACAGTATGGAGCATAATGTGGCCATTATACAGTATGGAGCATCATGTGGGGCCAGTATACTGTACGCAGCATCATGTGGTGCCATTATACAGTATGGAGCATCATGTGGAGCCATTATAAAGTACGCAGCATCATGTGTGGCCATTATAAAGTATGGAGCATCATGTGTGGCTATTATACAGTATGGAGCATCATGTGGAGCCATTATACAGTATGGAGCATCATGTGTGGTCATTAAACAGTATGGAGCATCATGTGGAGCCATTGTACAGTATGGAGCACTATGTGTGGCCATTATACAGTATGTAGCATCATGGGGGCCCATTATACTGTATGGAGCATCACGTGGGGTCAGTTCACTGTACGCAGCATCATTTGGGGCCATTATACAGTATGGAGCACTATGTGTGGTCATTATACAGTATGGAGCATCATGTGTGGCCATTATACAGTATGGAGCATCATGTGTGGCCATTATACAGTATGGAGCATCATGTGTGGCCATTATACAATATGGAGCATCATGTGGGGCCATTATACAGTATGGAGCACTGTGTGGCCATATTTTTTGTTGTTTATATTTATTGTTTACAGGGCCGTATTTAGAGTTTCTGCTGCCCTAGGCACTTTTAGTGCTGCCTCCCCCTTTGGTGAGTATGACACTATCGGCAGTGACTTTGGCAAGAATCGCTGATGTGAAAGTAGCCTTTTGCAGCAGATCCGGCAGTTTTTCTGCATGTGCCGCGTAATGGATCACTTACGGCAACACTGTGTTCGGCCTCATTCATTCCCTATGGGATTTGCGGCACTTGCCGTGATCTGGCAAATGCGGTACCGTACCTCCCAACTTTTGAAGAAGGGAAGGAGGTATAAAGTTTGCGGCGCGCGTAGTGCACCGCGGCAAATTTTAGGCCACGCCTCTGACCACAACCATTTCACAACTAGTCACACCCATATCCACGTCCCAACCACAGCCATTTAGCACTGCTGATCACACTGTTTTATATACATTAATTATAAACAAAAAAAATATGGCCACACAGTGCTCCATACTGTATAATGGCCACACATGATGCTCCATACTGTATAATGGCCATATATGATGTTCAATACTGTATAATGGCCACCACACATGATGCTCCATACTGTATAATGGCCACACACAGTTCTCCATACTGTATAATGGCCACACATGATGCTCAATACTGTATAATGGCTACACATGATGCTCCATAATGTATAATGGCCACACAGTGCTCCATACTGTATAATGGCCACACAGTGCTCCATACTGTATAATGGCCACACATAGTGCGCCATACTGTATAACGGCCACACACAGTTCCCCATACTGTATAATGATCCCACATGATGCTCAATACTGTATAATGGCCACACATGATGCTCCATACTGTATAAAGGCCACACATGATGCTCCATATTGTATAATGGCCACACATGATGCTCCATACTGTATAACGGCCACACATGATGCTCCATACTGTATAACGGCCACACATGATGCTCAATACTGTATAATGGCCACACACAGTTCTCCATACTGTATAATGATCCCACATGATGCTCAATACTGTATAATGGCCACACATGGTGCTCCATACTGTATAATGACCCCCTCCTGTATGCATGGCTCATCTCCCTCCCATCCCATATGCATGGCTCATATCCCCCCTCCTGTATGCATGGTTCATATTCCCCATCCTGTATGGATGGCTCATATTCCCCCTCCTGTATGCATGGCTCATATTCCCCCCTGTATGCATGGCTCATATTCCCCCTCCTGTATGCATGGCTCATATTCCCCCCTGTATGCATGGCTCATATTCCCCCCTCTATGCATGGCTCATATTCCCCCCTCCTGTATGCATGGCTCATATTCCCCCTGTATGCATGGCTCATATCCCCCCCCCCCCCGTATGCATGGCTCATATTCCCCCCTGTATGCATGGCTCATATTCCCCCTCCTGTATGCATGGCTCATATTCCCCCCTGTATGCATGGCTCATATTCCCCCCCTGTATGCATGGCTCATATTCCCCCTCCTGTATGCATGGCTCATATTCCCCCCTGTGTGCATGGCTCATATTCCCCCCCTCTATGCATGGCTCATATTCCCCCCTCCTGTATGCATGGCTCATATTCCCCCCTGTATGCATGGCTCATATCCCCCCCCCCGTATGCATGGCTCATATTCCCCCTCCTGTATGCATGGCTCATATTCCCCCCTGTATGCATGGCTCAAATTCCCCCCCCCTGTATGCATGGCTCATATTCTCCCACTGTATGCATGGCTCATATTCCCCCCTGTATGCATGGCCCGGCCGGTGGGGGCGGTTGGTCGGGAGGTGACCCAGGACTTTAAAAAAAAAGCAAAAAAAAGAAAAAACCTTGCTGAGGTGCCGCCCCCTGCATTGTCCCACCCTAGGCACGTGCCCTCAAGTGCCTAGTTGCAAATACGGCCCTGATTGTTTATGAAACATTGTGATCAGCAGTGCTAAATGGGTGTGGTTGGGGCGTGACTAGTTGTGAAATGGGTGTGGTCAGAGTTGTGGCCTAAAATTAGCTAACTTCGTCCCTCTTTCCCTTCCTCAAAAGTTGGAAGGTATGGTACTGTGCAATGTATATATACAGGACAGGAGGAGTGGTACTGTGCAGTGTATATACACTACAGAAGTGGTACTGTGCAGTGTATATGTACAGGAGGAGTGGTACTGTGCAATGTATATATACAGAACAAAAGTGGTACTGAGCACATGTGAGCAGACATTACTGTATTATACAGTATATAGCTCTTTATGTTACAAGTTAGTGTTCACTGTGGAAAGTTACAGAACCTGTCCTCCGGCTCCTCTGTTCCTCCTGGGGGTCATTAACCAAGGGCATTGCGGTCTGTATAAACAGTGACATTTCTGACATGCTGGACAGACTGAGCTTAAAGGTAGTGTATATCAGAGAAGCGAGTGTAGACAGGGAACTCGATCTCATCCTTGTTGTTCACCTGTTTGATCGATACCATCTAGTGTGGAATTCTCACTTTTACATCCAACAAAATTTCAAAGTTTTAGGCTGGCCTCACACTAGCAAGTTTTACGGACGTATGAGCGCATAAACTACGTCCGTAAAATTCGCATTACACACGGCCCAATGAATCTCTATGGCCCAGCTCATATCTGCCGTATATTACGCATCCGTAATATACGGTCTTGTACTGCCATAGAAAATCGCAGCATGCTGCGTTTGTCACCGTATTGCGCAAAAAAAATCGCCAATGAAAGTCTATGGGGGCGAGAAAAATACGGATTCCACACGGACCAGCAGTGTGACTTGCGAGAAATACGCAGCGGTGTTAGTGAAAAGCCGGTAATTCAATTGCCGGCTTTTCATTTCTCTTTCACAAACCCGACAGGATATGAGACATGGTTTACATACAGTAAACCATCTCATATCCACTTTTTTTTGCATATTCCAGACTACTAATGTTAGTAGTGTGTATGTGCAAAATTTGGGTGCTGTAGCTGCTAAAATAAAGGGTTAAATGGCGGAAAAAATTGGCGTGGGCTCCCGCAATTTTCTCCGCCAGAGTGGTAAAGCCAGTGACTGAGGGCAGATATTAATAGCCAGGAGAGGGTCCATGGTTATTGCCCCCCCGGCTACAAACATCTTCCCCCAGCCACCCCAGAAAAGGCACATCTGGAAGATGCGCCTATTCTGGCACTTGGCCTCTCTCTTCCCATTCCCGTGTAGCGGTGGGATATGGGGTAATGAAGGGTTAATGTCACCTTGCTATTGTAAGGTGACATTAAGCCAGATTAATAATTGAGAGGCGTCAATTATGTCACCTATCCATTATTAATCCAATTGTATGAAAGGGTTAAAAAACACACACACACATTATTAAAAAGTATTTTAATGAAATAAACACAGGTGGTTTTAATATTTTATTGCTCTCTCAATCCACCTGAAGACCCTCTCTCTGCAAAATAATAAACCAACAATATACATACCTTCTGATGAACTGTCACGTCCCACGAAGTAAATCCATCTGAAGGGGTTAAATCATTTTACAGGCAGTAGCTGTGCTAAAGCACTCGCTCGTGCCTGTAAACCCCGGGTGCTGAAAGGAAAGCTGGGTGATCTGTACTTACATTGAGTCACGGTGAGGCGCCCTCTGCTGGATATCCTCATGAACTGGAGCCTTGGAAAAGTTCCCATGCTCGAGTTCATATGAGTTCATCCAGCAGAGGGCGCAGGGTGTGTGTCCACGGTCAGTAAACGCTGCTTGTTTGACGCTGCGCAGAGCTGCAGCGTCAAACACGCAGCGTCCAGATGTTCCAGCATAGTGGACGGGATTTTTTGAAATCCCGTGTCCACTATGCGTGGAAACCCGCACGCGGCGGCCCTGCGACTCCGGACATGCTGCTCGTCTTTTCAGATCGCAGCATGTCCGTACACCTTGCGGGGACGCAGCGTCCCCGCAAGGCATAACACAGGTCGCTATGCGAGGGTGCGATGATCCCGGATGTGTACAGTTAACACATCCGGCATCATTGCGTCCCAGAAAAGGGGCGGGGCTTCGCCGCTCCGGCAATACCGCCGGCCATCCTGACCGTGGACACGTACCATAAGGGTATGTTTCCACGTTCAGGAAACGCTGCGTTTTTGACGCTGCGTTTTTCCGCAGCGTCAAAAACGCAGCGTCCAGATGTTACAGCATAGTGGAGGGGATTTCATGAAATCCAGACTCCACTATGTATTTAAAAACGCATGCGTTTTTGCAGCGAAAACGCATGCGTGGTGCGTTTTTTCTAAACGCAGCATGTTGCTACTATGAGCAAAACACGCAGGTACACCGCAGGTGACCTGCCAGTGACCTCAGGTGCAGTTTTGGTCAGGATTTTACCTGCATACAATCCTGACCAAAGCCTGAAGCAAAACTGAACGTGGAAACATACCCTAAGGGTATGTTTCCACGGTAAGTAAACGCTGCTTGTTTGACGCTGCAGCGTCAAACAAGCAGCGTCCAGATGTTCCAGCATAGTGGAGGGGATTTTATGAAATCCCGTCTCCACTATGCGTGGAAACCCGCACGCGGCGGCCCTGCGACTCCGGACATGCTGCGCGTCTTTTCAGATCGCAGCATGTCCGTACACCTTGCGGGGACGCAGCGTCCCCGCAAGGCATATCACAGGGCCCTATGGGAGCGAGCGATCATCCCGGATGTGAAGAGTTAACACATCCGGCATGATCGCGTCCCAGGAAGGGGGCGGGGCTTAGCGCCGAGCGGCTTCGCCGCTGCGGCGATACCGCCGCCCCTCCGGACCGTGGAGCCATACCCTAAGGGTATGTGTCCACGTTCAGTTTTGCTTCAGGCTTTGGTCAGGATTTTATGCAAGTAAAATCCTGACCAAAAATGCACCTGAGGTCACTGGCAGGTCACCTGCGGTGTTCCTGCGTGTTTTGCTCATTGTAGCAACATGCTGCGTTCTTAAAAAACGCACCGCATGTGCGTTTTCGCGGGAAAAACGCATGCGTTTTTTCCTGCACAGTGGAGACGGGATTTCATTAAATCCCCTCCACTATGCTGTAACATCTGGACACTGCGTTTTTGACGCTGCGGCTCAGCGCTGCGTCAAAAACGCAGCGTTTCCTGAACGTGGACACATACCCTAACGGTATGTGTCCACGTTCAGGATTTGGTCAGGATTTTACATCAGTATTTGTAAGCCAAAACCAGGAGTGGGTGATAAATGCAGAAGTGGTGCATATGTTTCTATTATACTTTTCCTCTAATTGTTCCACTCCTGGTTTTGGCTTACAAATACTGATGGAAAATCCTGACCAAATCCTGAACGTGAACACATACCCTAAGGGTATGTGTCCACGTTCAGGAAACGCTGCGTTTTTGACGCTGCGTTTTTCTGCTGCGTCAAAAACGCGGCATCCAGATGTTACAGCATAGTGGAGGGGATTTCATGAAATCCCGACTCCACTATGCGTTAAAAAACGCATGCGTTTTTGCCGCGAAAACGCACATGCGGTGCGTTTTTTCAAAACGCAGCATGTTGCTACAATGAGCAAAACACGCAGGCACACCGCAGGTGACCTGCCAGTGACCTCAGGTGCAGTTTTGGTCAGGATTTTACTTGCATAAAATCCTGACCAAAGCCTGAAGCAAGCCTGACCGTGGACACATACCCTAAGGGTATGTGTCCACGTTCAGGTTTGCTTCAGGCTTTGGTCAGGATTTTATGCAGGTAAAATCCTAACCAAAAATGCACCTGAGGTCACTGGCAGGTCACCTGCGGTATTCCTGCGTGTTTTGCTCATTGTAGCAACATGCTGCGTTCTGAAAAAACGCATCGCATATGTGTTTTTTGCGGGAAAAACGCATGCCTTTTTTAATGCACAGTGGAGACGGGATTTCATTAAATCCCCTCCACTATGCTGTAACATCTGGACACTGCGTTTTTGACGCTGTGGCTCAGCGCTGCGTCAAAAACGCAGCGTTTCCTGAACGTGGACACATACCCTAAAGGAGCCCTTAGAAATAGTGAGGAAGTGAATCACAAAGTTGCAGTCTGATTACTCATCAGTTCAGACACTTTTTTTTTTTTTCTCCAAGGGAGAGAGGAATGTAGAAATTGGGCAGGGTGTTGGCTGGTGGCCTCTGGGTGCGGCTGTCTGCTCACAGAGTCTGTGTTTCCCCGAGTGCTGAGAGTTTTTCCTTCTGAGCAGCAAAGGGGTCTCTGCTCTGTGACGCTTTCCTCCTCAGCAGCACAGGGGTCTCTGCTCTGTGACGTGTTCCTACACATCAGCACCATCGCTAGGGTCTCTGTTCACCATGGTGAGTGTACGGCTTCACAGTGGGGGAAATTTTTTAGGAAGTTTCACACATCCAGTCAGGGATATGGAGTTAACCTCTTTTGAGTAGTTCTTTTGGCTGGTTTTGTGTTGTGTATCTGCACCTTTAATGCTCTGCAGCAAACTTTCGGAGTATTTGGGTGGGCAAATGGGATCTCTGCAAAATTACCGTGTTGTTCTGTGGTCTACAACCTGTGCTTTTGCAAGTCTAAAAACTTCTCCCACCATGTAACGACAGCCTCATAATATCATGTTTTATTTTTAGTGATCTCATTATGACGTTGTACGTGGATTATGTGCACTGTTATGTCACCATATAGTGTCTGATGTCATATGAATCATGTGCTGTCCCCAGAGTCAGTTTTGTGATTTCCTTAGGGTATGTGTCCACGGTCAGGTTTGCTTCAGGCTTTGGTCAGGATTTTATGCAGGTAAAATCCTGACCAAAAATGCACCTGAGGTCACTGGCAGGTCACCTGCGATGTTCCTGCGTGTTTTGCTCATTGTAGCAACATGCTGCGTTCTGAAAAAACGCACTGCATGTGCGTTTTTGCGGGAAAAATGCATGCGTTTTTTAATGCACAGTGGAGACGGGATTTCATTAAATCCCCTCCACTATGCTGTAACATCTGGACGCTGCGTTTTTGACGCTGCGGCTCAGCGCTGCGTCAAAAATGCAGCGTTTCCTGAACGTGGACACATACCCTAACACTGTCTCGTTCAGGGGTCCTTCCGTCTCCTGTGATCTCTGCTGCTGTTATCGGTCATGGCTATATAATATACATGACTGTTCCACCCTTATCTGTCTTTGTGTACAATGGAAGGGAAGGGTGTGACTTATAACTGTCACTATGGAATAATGACCCTAGTAGCGCTGTGGGGTTGGGCCGCTGATAACCTCTGGGTCATGTTTTTGTTATTGGAGCTAATATTTATTAGGGTCAAGTTATAAACCGTTTACTTAAATAATGGACTATTGCTGCGAATCGTACAAGGGAATGAAATTTGTCACCTGTTATCAGCTATGCTAGATGACTGTAGTGCCCACTATACAGAAGAATTCCTATGTGTTGCAATATTCTAATCTTTACGTTACTGGCTCTTTAATGCCCGGGGGTGCAGTAGCTCAGAGTGACTCCCTAGAAATATTTCCTTTTTTTGATTTTCAAAGAAATATTTACTGGTTGTCATAACTTCCTGTGACTTATCCTTTGTGATTGCTCAAAACCAAATAGCAGGGATCAATTCATTTCTGTGTCACAGTAAAGTTACTGATGGATCCGTGAACTGTCCTAACACTGGGCCAAGTGCCATAATAATAATAGTGGTTGTTCTTTTCTGTTTTCTGGGGGGTTAATCAGCAGAGATGATCCTAAGCCGGGACCATCTCAATAATCATATAGGACTCTTCTTGAGATCAAGTAAAGGTTTGGTTATCAGGTTCATCACCTGGTTAGGACACAATAATCTTTTGGGACTCTTCCTGTGAGTTTGTGGTCATCATTTTCATCACTCCAATCCTTACCAACCACTGTGAGCCCAAGACTATTCTGTGGCGCCCCAGGGTCCTGGTCGTCACAGTAACATTGCTTTCCTCAAGGGGAGAGTGATGTTACGTTTGGAAGCGAAGAAGGATATAACCACCATACACACAACATGTTCATACTACAGGCCACAAGGGGAGCTTTTGATCCTATTCCTAGGTGACTCCCCTGCATATGCATTTACAGTTTTGGCCAAAAGTATTGACACCCCTGCAATTCTGTCAGATAATACTCAGTTTCTTCCTGAAAATGATTGCTAACACAATTTTTTTGGTATCTTCATTTAATTTGTCTTAAATGAAAAAACACAAAAAGAATTGTCCTAAAGCCAAATTGGATATAATTCCACACCAAACATAAAAAAGGGGTGGACAAAAGTATTGGCACTGTTCGAAAAATCATGTGATGCTTCTCTAATTTGTGTAATTAACAGCACCTGTAACTTACCTGTGGCACCTAACAGGTGTTGGCAATAACTAAATCACACTTGCAGCCAGTTGACATGGATTAAAGTTGACTCAACCTCTGTCCTGTCCTTGTGTGTACCACATTGAGCATGGAGAAAAGAAAGAAGACCAAAGAACTGTCTGAGGACTTGAGAAACCAAATTGTGAGGAAGCATGAGCAATCTCAAGGCTACAAGTCCATCGCCAAAGACCTGAATGTTCTTGTGTCTACCGTGCGCACTGTCATCAAGAAGTTTAAAGCCCATGGCACTGTGGCTAACTTCCCTAGATGTGGACAGAAAAGAAAAATTAACAAGAGATTTCAATGCACGATTGTGCAGATGTTGGATAAAGAACCTCGACTAACATCCAAACAAGTTCAAGCTGCCCTGCAGTCCGAGGGTACAACAGTGTCAACCCGTACTATCCGTCGGCGTCGGAATGAAAAGGGACTGTATGGTAGGAGACCCAGGAAGACCCCACTTCTTGCCCCGAGACATAAAAAAGCCAGGCTGGAGTTTGCCAAAACTTACCTGAAAAAGCCTAAAACGTTTTTTGAATGTTCACTGGTCAGATGAGACAAAAGTCGAGCTTTTTGGGCAAAGGCATCAACATACAGTTTACAGGAGAAAATAAAGAGGCATTCAAAGAAAAAAACACGGTCCCTACAGTCAAACATGGCGGAGGTTCCCTGATGTTTTGGGGTTGCTTTGCTGCCTCTGGCACTGGACTGCTTGACTGTGTGCATGGCATTATGAAGTCTGAAGACTACCAACAAATTTTGCAGCATAATGTAGAGCCCAGTGTGTGAAAGCTGGGTCTCCCTCAGAGGTCAGGGGTCTTCCAGCAGGACAATGACCCAAAACACACTTCAAAAAGCACTAGAAAATGGTTTGAGAGAAAGCACTGGAGACTTCTAAGGTACCCAGCAATGAGTCCAGACCTGAATCCCATAGAACACCTGTGGAGAGATCTAAAAATGGCAGTTTGGAGAAGGCACCCTTCAAATATCAGGGACCTGGAGCAGTTTGCCAAAGAAGAATGGTCTAAAATTTCAGCAGAGCATTGTAAGAAACTCATTGATGGTTACCGGAAGCGGTTGGTCGCAGTTATTTTGGCTAAAGATTGTGCAACCAAGTATTAGGCTGAGGGTGCCAATACTTTTGTCTGGCCCATTTTTGGAGTTTTGTGTGAAATGATCAATGTTTTGCTTCATTCTCTTTTGTGTTTTTTCATTTAAGACAAATTAAATGAAGATAATAATACCAAAGAATTTGTGTTTGCAATAATTTTCAGGAAGAAACTGAGTATTATCTGACAACATTGCATGGGTGCCAATACTTTTGGCCACAACTGTATAGTGTGGTTTTGGAGGGAAAGTTAGTCAGTGCCAGAGAGCAGACTGAGGCAGGAAGAACGTATGAGGGGCCGTGCAGCTAAGAGAAAGTGCTGCAGCTCCTGGATAGAGATACAGAAGGAAAGGACATCGTTCAGGGAGAGTGAAGGAGAGCAATGCACAGGTGAGGACACCAGGGGGAGGATAGCAGCAAGCAGACTGTCTCCCTGGCAAAGCGCAGATAACCGGTAGCCGGCACACTGAGGTTGTAAGGGACTCTAAGACTTACATCAGAGACTGGCAGGACAGCTGAAGACACAGTAACACATAGAGCCTGGGGCGTGATGGAGTCCCTGTAAAAAGGCTTGAGTTACCTGTCATACAGGTATTGCCCTATCCTATATGGGGGACAGAGAGAAGAACTGTGAGGACCTTATCAGAAGCCACAGGCAGTAAGGGACTACAACACCACTGCGCTAGAGGAAGGCTTTTAACTTCACCTGGTAAAAGGCGACTCTGGATTCGCTTCCAAGCCGGCTGGACCCTGCCTGCCCTGTGATCTGGTACCCTGGACTGTGGCTGCCTGAAGTCTTCAGTAAACCAGGTAAAGAGACTGCAAACCTGTGTCCTCGTTCTTTACTTCACCATCTTCCATCTACTCACCGGGAGCCCTGGGGATATACTTCACCTGTGGGAAGTTTTACCATCTATCTGCCATAACATCACCCCAGAGGACCCCTTAAAGCAGCGTCGGTCCCCACTGACCGAATACCACAGGTGGCGTCACGAACATAAACTTTATTCAACTTCCCCTTTTACATGGGCGCCCAGGGCCACGGACCGGGTTGCCACCGTGACATCCCCCTTGCGACTGGACCCGGTACCGAGTACCCCAGGGCCCTGGCGGGCGACTCCATTCCACTGGTAGTTATCTTGGTCGAAGCCTTGATGGATATCTCACAGGCCTCTGGGAGTGAGATGTTGGTTACTAACCTGGGTTGGAGTCTCTATTTGAAGAATGAGGAACTTCTGAGGCCACATCTTCAGGCTTCTGTAAGCTGATATGGAGCATTGTCCATTATGTGGGGTCCTTTTATGTCAAACCGAGCAGGGGGCGGAGCACACTGTTTTTTAGAAGGAGACTTTTTCTCCATGAGTCTACTCTCTTCTCTGGATGAAAGGTGCAGAAGAGGCCCTGTTGGGTACAATAATTTTATGAGACTCTTCTTAAGAGCTAGTGAAGTTACGGTCATTAGATTTACTACTGTAACCCTATCACACCAACACTAATTCAGCTTCAGAGTTTTCTGAGCTGAAGACTCAGAAATGATCTTAGGGGGCCTCCTGGAGTGAAATATTGGTCTCTAGCCTTGTCAAGACCTTCTAGTTGAAAGATTAGGGAAAGTCTGGGACCACATTTTCAGGGTGCTTTAAAGCTGCAGTGACTAGTGAACATTGTCCAGTTTGTGTAGGCCTGATATAGTGAGCCAGGCAGAGTGTCAGAACACACTGATTTTTTTTTTTTAAAAAAGACTTTGCCTCTCCATGTGTCTGTCAAGTATGTGACTAGGCATGTGTCTGCATGTCCCCGGTAGTCCTGACATTCCTGTGATTCACAGACCATCAGTATGGGAGACAGCATGATGTAGCCACCGCCCCATGGAACCTGTACAAGATCAGATAGAAACAGTTGCCTCTAAAGTACACCACCTGAAAGTGAAATTTCCAGTGTCAGATGGGCAAGCAGCAAAATGACCACTGCCGCCTCTTAACATGCAAACCTTCATACTAAGGGGAGAGACACAGATCTATGGGGTCCGCAGTTAGTTGTCAAACATTAGTCCTGGGTAGATGTATCCAGGAGCTTGGGCTATTCATCTGCATGATAAAGGGTTAAAAAAAGCTCTGGAATGTGTTCCACTCTTAGGCACAAAACAGGCAGAATCCTCCAACCGAAATGGAGCGCTCCATGGAGAAGATCATCACCATCTTCCAGAGATATGCTGGCAAGGAGGGGAGCGCAGCCTCAATGAGCTATAAAGAGTTTGAGAACTTCATGAACAGTGAGCTGTCCTCCTTCACCAAAGTAAGTTACCCACAAGTCCCATCCATTTCATTTAAGCAGCGGATGTACGTCATAACGCAGCTCCTCATGGGTGATCCAATAGCCTGGAATAACCTCTGACTGTGCAGAATCGGGAAGTATTTGCACAAAATACTAAGCCTGGTTCTGTCCCTGACAGGTATGCAGCTGCTATTCCTTAGTACTAGAGCCCCAATCATTCCTCCGATCTAGAATTTTCTTGTCCCCATTAGTTCCTGTAACTGAGACAGGAAGCAGTGGCCATTATTGGCCATATCACAATGACTGATCCAATTATTTATTTACCTAGTCACCATCTCTAGCGTTGCATATCAAGACACTCCAGTAAAGAGTGCACATAATAGACCACAAGAACAAAGCAAGACTAAACTGTTCTTCATGTAATTTTCTGTTCCATGAGGGCCAGAAGGACCCAAACATCCTACAGAAGATGATGAAATCGGTAGATGGCTCTGCTGACGGAAAAAAGGACCAAGAATTGGATTTCCAAGAGTTCCTCAACCTCATCGGGGGGATGATGGTAGCTTGTAATGATGCCTTGGCCAAGTGCCCTCCAGAAAAGAAGGTACAAAGCGCAATGTTAGTGCCAGACCACCTATATATACCCATTGCTCAATAACCTCTGTATATCTGTTTATCTCAGACCTGGTGAGTCTGGTGTACATACTGTGAAAATCTAAAACCATGTCAGGACTGTTATACAATCCTTTTTGAATGTTAAAACTCACCCTGTCCACCCAACCTGATGACACCACTTCACTGTCCCTCCTCATTGCTGATGAATTCTCCCCACCTAGTCTGATTGACAGCTCTTCAGTGTCCCTCCTCATTGCTGATGAATCCTTCCCCTCTTAGTCTGTTTGACAGCCCTTCAGTGTCCCTCCTAAGCAATTAAATCCTCCCCCACCTAGTCTAATTGACAGATCTTCATTGTCCCTCCTCATTGCTACTGAATCCTCCCCCACCTAGTCAGATTCACAGCTCTTCATTGGCCCTCCTAAGCTATTGAATCTCTGCCTGTGTACCCTGATCGATAGTCCCCAAGTGTCCCTCCTCATGCTGAGTTTCTGCTCAATGGCCCCTCCTTGTTGACCTCTCCCCAGTGTCCCTCCTTCCTTCAGTGTCACTCTGTCCCACCTAACTTGATTGACAGGTACATCTTATCCCTCGTCTCCTGCTGAAATTCCACCAATCTAGTCTGACTTGCTCCTCCTTGCTGCTGATTTTGTCCACCTGCCTTCATAGTAAGTACCCCAGTCTCATCAGGTCTAAGATTTATGTAATAATATAATCCAATTTAATGTTTTCTTCCTAGAATCCAGTTTCTGCCACCAAACCATCAGAGATGGAGTCCACCATGGAAACCATCATCCACATTTTCCAACACTACGCTGGCAAGAAAGGAGACACAAATCAGATGAATTACACAGAGTTTGAGGCTTTCATGAACACTGAGCTGAAATCCTTCATACAGGTAAGGCACCTTCACATGTCCATTTTTCATGTCTATGCAATCCGTTTTTTAAGGACAGCAAATACGGACATGCACACCCTTTGGGTAAGTTACATAGTTACATAGTTATTAGGGTTGAAGGAAGACTGTAAGTCCATCTAGTTCAACCCATAGCCTAACCTAACATGCCCTAACATGTTGATCCAGAGGAAGCCAAAAAAAACCCATGTGGCAAAGAGTAAGCTCCACCTTGGGGGAAAAAAATTCCTTCCCGACTCCACATACGGCAATCGGACTAGTTCCCTGGATCAACGCCCTATCAAGGAATCTAGTGTATATACCCTGTAACATTATACTTTTCCAGAAAGGTATCCAGTCCCCTCTTAAATTTAAGTAATGAATCACTAATTACAACATCATACGGCAGAGAGTTCCATAGTCTCACTGCTCTTACAGTAAAGAATCCGCGTCTGTTATGCTTAAACCTTCTTTCCTCCAGACGTAGAGGATGCCCCCTTGTCCCTGTCTCAGGTCTATGATTAAAAAGATCATCAGAAAGGTCTTTGTACTGTCCCCTCATATATTTATACATTAAAATAACCCCTTAGTCTTCGTTTTTCCAAACTAAAGAGCCCCAAGTGTAATAACCTTTCTTGGTATTGCAGACCCCCCAGTCCTCTAATAACCTTGGTCGCTCTTCTCTGCACCCGCTCCAGTTCAGCTATGTCTTTCTTATACACCGGAGACCAGAACTGTGCACAGTATTCTAAGTGTGGTCGAACTAGTGACTTGTATAGAGGTAAAATTATGTTCTCCTCATGAGCATCTATGCCTCTTTTAATGCATCCCATTATTTTATTTGCCTTTGTAGCAGCTGCCTGACACTGGCCACTGAATATGAGTTTGTCATCCACCCATACACCCAGGTCTTTTTCATTGACGGTTTTGCCCAGAGTTTTAGAATTAAGCACATAGTTATACATCTTATTACTTCTACCCAAGTGCATGACCTTACATTTATCCCCATTAAAGCTCATTTGCCATTTATCAGCCCAAGCTTCTAGTTTACATAAATCATCCTGTAATATTAAATTGTCCTCCCCTGTATTGATTACCCTGCAGAGTTTAGTGTCATCTGCAAATATTGAAATTCTACTCTGAATGTCCCCTACAAGGTCATTAATAAATATGTTAAAATGAAGAGGGCCCAATACTGACCCCTGTGGTACCCCACTGCTAACCGCGACCCAGTCCGAGTGTGCTCCATTAATAACCACCCTTTGTTTCCTATCCCTGAGCCAGCTCTCAATCCACTTACACATATTTTCCCCTATCCCTATTATTCTCATTTTATGTAACAACCTTTTGTGTGGCACCGTATCAAAAGCTTTTGAAAAGTCCATATACACTACATCCACTGGGCTCCCTTGGTCCAGTCCGGAACTTACCTCTTCATAGAAGCTGATCAAATTAGTCTGACATGAACGGTCCCTAGTAAACCCGTGCTGATACTGGGTCATGAGGTTATACCTCTTCAGATACTCCAGTATAGCATCCCTTAGAAAGCCCTCCAGGATTTTACCCACAGTAAAGGTTAAGCTTACTGGCCTATAATTACAGAGTTCAGTTTTTGTCCCCTTTTTGAATATTGGCACCACATTTGCTATACGCCAGTCCTGTGGTACAGACCCTGTTATTATGGAGTCTTTAAAGATTAAAAATAATGGTCTATCAATCCTGCAGTACTCGAGGGTGTATCTCATCCGGGCCCGGAGATTTGTCAATTTTAGTGATTTTTAGACGCCGCCGTACTTCCTGCTAGGTTAAGCAGGTGACATTTAATTGGGAATTTTTATCACTAGTCCTTTTGTCTGCCATGGGATTTTCTTTTGTAAATACTGATGAAGAAAAGTCATTTAGCATATTGGCTTTTTCCTCATCCTCATCCACC